>NC_040039.1:45620648-45783836 GCF_003713205.1 Coffea eugenioides
CGAGTCGAGTTGAGTTTTGGCCTAATCGAGCCGAGTCTTGACATAATTTTAGTGAACTCGAATTCGAGCTCGAGCTCGACGAGCCGACAATTTCAAGCTCGAGCTCGAGCTCGACTTGATTCGAGCGAGTTCGAACTCGAAAAAAATAAAAAATAATTTTATTTTATTTTTTAAAAAATAAATAAAATAATATTTTTTTTCTTAATAAATAATAAAATATTAAGGATATATATAATTTTACTATTAAAATAAAAAATAAAAAATATATATACTTAAAATAAAAAAATAATATATATATATATATATATACACTCGAACTCGCGAGCCGGAACTTAATATCTTGAGCTCGAGTTCGAGCTCAATTTCGACTCGAGCCAGCTCGAGCTCGAGTCAAGCTTGACTCGAGCCGCTTGCAAGCGACTCGGTTCGTTTGCAGCTACAACAGATATAACAGACAGAAGAAATTTCCTTCAAATATAAACAAATCATAAAAGATAACACTGTAAAACTCCAAAATATGTTATAATTACATATAAACATTACAGCTCCAAGGTTTGTTCATATCTTCAATGGGCAGATTTAGTGTATATAAGTTCTAAACCCCAAGATCCGACTAGATAAATTTAATTAAGCCCCAAATAAAATAAAATATGAGAAAAACTCAAATCTAAAACTAAAAAAAAAAAGAAAATAAAAAAGAAACTCCCATAAACTCTTACTAAAAAAATTCTAGGAAAAAGAAAATATTTTATACAGTTGAAAATATTTTCCTCCTCATCAACCTTTCATGCCTGCATTTTTGGCCTGTGAATTTTCAACATCTGTCAATTAATTTTACAAATTTTCTTCCAATGTTGGTCCTATTTAACCATGGTTCAATTTTTCCTAGGGTAACAATGTAAGAATTAAAATAAAAAGAAAATAGGCTATACTGGACATAACACAACTGGTGAGACCGTGATCCTTAATTTTTCTCACCCAGACAGTGTAAAAGAATTCTTCACACTTGACCCACTCATCTGAAAATATATTTGGACCATTAGTGTAAGGGAAAATAATCAACAAAACTATTTTTTTGGACAAAAATCAACAAAATTATTTGAGCTAACTGTCTCTATTCCTCGGTAAAATGTAGAAAATGAGGTGAAGAACCAACCATATGCACATCCACGTTAATTAGGATTCTCTTCAAATTTTATGCCAAAATCTAACCTTCTATGATTTGCATTAGGTGATGCTCTGAATTTCACTTCCATCTTCCTTCTCTTCTTTCCATCTGCCCAAATGTGGAAACCAATTTCCATTTTCATCTTTCTTTTATTATGCCACCGTATAAGCCCAGTTAGATCAGATGCATCTAACCATCGTTACCAACCTGGAGAACCTGTCCCTCTTTATGCTAACAAGATTGGCCCTTTTCACAATCCCAGGTTTCATCACTTCTCCCCTCAGTAACCATAATTGTAGTCAGATGTCCATGCACATGAATAACGTTGGTAGATTATTGTATTCAGATTGCTTTTGTTTTCATGAATGTTCTATATTATTGCGAGAAAGTTTGTTCATTCCTATGTTTTGTTTTGTGATTTTCCAGTGAAACCTACCGATATTTCGACCTTCCATTTTGTATACCAGGTTCTATTCTTCAATTTGGTGATGAATTCTTGAATTTTTCGCTTTTTTCATTAGTGCATTCTTCAGGCTTTGATCCATTTAATTCTAAGGCATAAGATCATTAGCGAGTTTCATTAATTTGAATTGAACGTTTGTTTTATTTCATTTCTTTACCTAAACTCCAAATTTGAGTTGCTGGGATGCCATGCATAAGCGATCATTCTTCCAAAATTTTTTTTTTTTTTAGCAATGTTTGTTTTTCAAGCACTATTATGTTTTAGCCATGTAATTCACCAAAATTCAGCTGTACCACATTGCTTTATATGAGGTTGCTCCATCATAAGTAAATGCTTACTTTTAAAGCTGACTACATATATCTTCACTGCTCCCTTCTTTGTTACGAGTCTCTAAATTTTCCACCTTCTGTCAGTTTGTTGTGATTGTTATTAAACGTTTTGGATACATTTGACATACGAACTTTTAAGTATTTGGGATTCAGTGATTACCCAATTAGTTTGATGTTCAAAGTGCACATTGATATGTTGATGTAATTCCTTTTGTTGATTTAATGTTGGCTTTCATATATTGATGCAAGGTTAGTGATGAAGCTCAGAAGGGCTAGGATAATTTTCTGAATTGAGAAACTATATCGAAATGCTTTGTAGCAGTCGTATCATAGTTTCATATGCAGTAAATTCATGTTAATTAGGAACTTTTTCTTCTTCAATGTGGGAATGGTGAGCAGAACTATAAGGGTTGTGCTGATCAGAAGTTTTAGCAGTAGCTTTTCTGCCCGCAGGCTTTTACCTTTTTATTTATATTGTTCTCTGGATATCAAGTTAATTGAAATGACAGATCATATCAAAGAGAAAAAGGAAGCTCTAGGGGAGGTGTTGAATGGAGATAGACTCGTTAGCGGCCCTTATTCCCTTGATTTTCTAGTGGATAAAGAATCTGATCTCCTGTGCAAAAAGAAGCTGACAAAGGAAGAAGTTTCTCAATTTCGAAAAGCAGTTGAAAAGGACTATTATTTCCAGATGTATTACGATGACCTGCCCATATGGGGTCTAATAGGAAGGGTGGACAGAGAAGGCCGAGCAGAGAATGATTACAGATATTATCTATACGAACATGTCCATTTTGATATTCAGTACAATAAAGATCGAGTGATTGATATAACTGCAAGGATGGATCTGCATTCAGTTTTAGACCTGACGGAAGATAAAGAAGTTGATGCTGAATTCACATATTCGGTAAAATGGAATGAAACTGATATTCCTTTTGAGAAGAGGATGGATAAATATGCTCAAAATTCATCCCTACCACATCATCTGGAGATTCACTGGTTCTCAATTGTAAACTCTTGTGTCACAGTTCTCTTGTTAACTGGTTTCCTTGCTACCATCCTCATGCGAATCCTTAAGAATGATTTCATCAAGTAAGTGCAATTTAGATTGTTAAATGGTTTCCTTGCTACTATTTCCTGCAAATCCTGAAGAATGATTTCATCAAGTAAGTGCAATTTACTTAACTAGATTGCTATTCTCTAATTGTATGTGTTTAAAATCAATCTGTTAACCAATGGAAGGTACACACATGACGAGGAATCTGCTGATGACCAAGATGAGACAGGGTGGAAGTACATTCGTGGTGATGTTTTTCGCTTCCCGAAGTACAAGTCTCTTTTTGCTGCAGCACTTGGCTGTGGTACACAGCTGTTTACCCTGTAAGTGCCGAGGTGACTTGCCTTTTCCTGAAATAATGCTAGGCTGAATCAGCCAATTCTTGATCATTCAATGGTTAATCAGTGATCATTTGAATACAGAGCAGTGTTCATATTTCTACTGGGACTTGTTGGTGTATTTTACCCCTATAATCGAGGTGCTCTATTCACGGCATTGCTGGTCATGTATGCTCTTACTTCTGGAATTGCTGGTTACACATCAACCTCTTTCTATCGTCAACTTGAAGGAAGTAATTGGGTATGTGCTGCCAGATTCTCATTGCCTTTTCCATTTTCGAATGATGCTCTTCCGGTTCTTCAGTATTAACTAACCACAAGAAAATTTCTCCTGCTTTGGTTTGTGGTATCATTATGCTGAGTCTGATATCTTAATTTGTGTAACAGGTGAGGAATCTGCTGTTGACAGGGAGCCTTTTCGGTGGGCCGTTATTTCTAACTTTCTGTTTCCTTAATTCCACTGCTATCGCCTATAGTGCAACTGCGGCGTTGCCATTTGGAACAATTATTGTTATAATTCTGATATGGACATTAGTCACATCCCCATTGCTTGTACTGGGAGGTATTGCGGGAAAGAATAGCGGAACTGAGTTTCAAGCTCCTTGCCGCACCACAAAGTATCCTAGGGAAATCCCAGAACTGCCTTGGTATAGATATACCATCCCTCAGATGGCAATGGCAGGATTTTTGCCATTTAGTGCAATATATATTGAGCTTTATTACATATTCGCAAGTGTATGGGGTCACAAGATTTACACAATTTACAGCATCCTGTTCATTGTCTTCATCATTCTCCTCATTGTGACCGCTTTTGTCACTGTGGCATTGACATACTTCCAGCTTGCTGCTGAAGATCATAATTGGTGGTGGAGGTAGATTGTTTCTTGCACCTCATATGTTCCAACTTATTTTATTTTTTTTGTGTAACATTTGTATGCTATGAACTCCATCTTCTGTGTTTTCTATCCCACTGAAGTAACTAGTCTACCGAGTGCTCATTCATCTTGAATTTTATAGGTTTCACTGAAGCAACAAAATTAAAGACATAGTTTGCACATACATTGATTGAAAAAATACAGCTTCCCACAAAACTCTAGAGGTTGAAAGGTACATGTGTTCTAAAGGTTTTCTTTGATGCCTGTTTCATGAATTAACAAAACCATCTCCTAATCCTGCTGCTAATTGTGTAATCCGAATTTCTAATATTAATCCTGGTGCAAATAAATTAATCTGAAGTTGTAACAATTCATTATTGCAATTTGATAATATCTCCACTGTTGTCCGATATGGAATTATCATTTCCAGTCTTTAGCAGTTTCTATAAACTGCCCAAGTAAACTTCCGCATACTTTGGGAAAAAACCACATCCACCCCTTGAAACAAAATCTTCCTTTTCTTGTTTTGATTCCGTCTCCTTACAGATCAGATAATCAGATCGTACTTAAACTCTTAGAGGGTAGAATGTGACGGAGTCCGGATTTTTCTTCAACAAAACCAATCGATTAATTCCTAAACTGTTCCTTACAACTAGCCAGAAGCAGTAGCTGAGTGATAATTTTCTCGTTTTACTTGCAGAAGGCATGCCATAATGATTAGTAGTTAGTTCATTAGATCCATTTGGCTGCACTCAGTTTGCAAATGGTGCTAATCTGTTCACTAATCAGCAATCCATTTTCTTGACACAGGTCATTTCTCTGTGGAGGATCAACAGGAATCTTCATCTACAGTTACTGCTTGTACTACTACCATGCCAGATCTGACATGTCTGGTTTCATGCAAACCTCATTTTTCTTTGGATACATGGCTTGCATCTGTTACGGTTTCTTCCTCATGCTCGGGGCTGTTGGTTTTCGAGCAGCTCTGGTATTTGTTCGTCACATTTACAGATCCATTAAGTGTGAGTAGAGTTTGTAAATTAAGGGATTCGTGCATCAGATTTTTTTCTGCCAGATAGAACTGATTAAAGTTCCTTGGTCTGATGGAATCCTTTTTCTCAGGCTAGCCAAGAATTTTTGCATCTGTGTGCATATTTCTTGACAATATAGTGATTAGAGGGCACTTCTTGCTATACTGTCTAGTTTAAAGAATTATTTTGAAAATTTATCAACTATTTCAAGTCATATATCATGTATATGATATGACCTCCTAGAGGCACTAATTCTCTCGTTCAGGATACTTAAGATGTCATGTTTTGATGAGCTTTTATTTAGTTTCTCTCATGAAGAATATACCACCCCTTTTGGTAAGCTTCAATTGTGTGTGGTCTCACAACTACTCTGTCCATCTTAAATTTGGTGTTGTCCTGTGGAAACTTATTGCTTTTGAAATATTGATGACATCTAAAAAGAAGAGAATAAATAAGTACAAAAGTTGCTGAAAAAATCCAGAACATAACAAGAGAGTACAACATGTTGGCGCCCACCCAGGGTAGCTCGAGTGGTTTCATTGCCCTTCTTTAGGGTATGGCGACCACGGTTCGAGTTCTGGGACTACCGTATTCGAGGGGATTTGGCCTCTTCTCTCGGGTCGCAGGAGATTAGTCGGGCTGAAGGCCCGAATACCCCTGCGTCAGAAAAAAAAAAAAAAAGTACAACATGTTGGCAAATACTTGGTAGACTTGATCCACAGCCCATCCGTAGATTAGGTGGCCCATAATTTGCCACATTATCAAAAGGAATTGGATTAGAACGAGAATCTTTTCTCTTGGCTTTAACGCTATCTCTTTTCTTCACCTTCTCCTGTATATGGTCCAAAACCTTCCCCTTCCTCCACCACCACCTTAATCTACTCCTCTTCCTCTTATTCTCTTCAGATTCGGGTGGTGGCAATGGTTACTAACTCCGATCTAGTCAAATATTAATACCTCTTTCTCTTGCAATCGAATTTCTTAGAATAGATGCTCAAGATTTTTCATAGACCCACAAGGTAAATTCTACCACCATAACCACATGAATAAGAAAAGAATATCATCGCATGGCTGGCCATTGTTTTGTTGGGTGGAGCAAATTCGTTGCCAAAGAGGGCTTTATTTTGAAATTCAAAATCAACACAGCAGCAAATCCATTGATATGATGAGCGAAGACTTACAACCAAGAATTGCATAGACAATAAGAGAGTTGCTCTGCCTATGTTTTTATAACTGAAGAAAAAGATGCGCTTACAAAGTTGCGGTGGCAGTCTGAATTTATTAGTCGAAATTCATTTTCTGCTCAATAATGCCACCAAAATTGTTGATTGCAAAGAGAAGGGGAGTTAAATATACTTGGATGAAATTAGACATTTAAAATTGTTAGTAATTGTATTGGGAATTTTCAGTTGGAATTATACTAGGTTGGGTAAGAAGCGAACTAGAAGTGAGAAAGCAGAAGGAGAAAAAGCCTAGTTTCTACACTTGGTAATGATGTGGCAGATTTTGGGCCGTCTTCCTGTAGACCGGGTCTACTCAAATTTTTGCCTTATCTTGGGTAGATCCGGTCTACGACCTCACCCGTAGACTGAGCAACCTAAACTTTGCCACATCATTACCAGGCACTGAATGTGCAGGAATTACGTTTTCTCTTTTTCTGCTTTTTCACTTCTAGTTCGCTTCTTGACCAAACTAGTATAATTCCAACCCAAAATTCCTAGTACAATTACTAACGATAAACAAAAAAGGTTTCGGATTTCTAATTTCATCCAAGTATGTTTAACTTCCCTTCTCTCTGTAATCAACAATTTTGGTGGCATCATTCAGCAGAAAATGAATTCTAACTAATAAGTTCAAGCTGCTGGCACAACTCTATAAGGGCACTATTTTCTTCAGCTATAAAAACATAGGAAAAGCAGCTCTCTTATGGTTTATGCAGTTCTTGGTTGTAAGACTTCTCTTATCATATCAATGGATTTGCTGCTGTGTTGATTTTGAATTTCAGCATAAAGCCCTCTTTGGCAATGGATTTGCTCCACCCAACGAATCAATGGGCAGCCATGCGATGATGTTCTTTTCTTATTCTTGTATTTATGGTGGTAGAATTTACCTTGTGGGTTTATGAAAACTCTTGAGCCTCTATTCTAAGAAATTCAGTTGCAAGAGAAAGAGGTATTAATATTTGACTGGTTCAGAGTTAGTAACCATCACCACCACCTGAATTTGAAGAGAATAGAGGAAGAGGAGGAGATAAAGGTTGTGGTGGAGGAATGGGTAGGTTTTGGACCGTAGAGAGGAGAAGATTGACGAGCGCAGGGTATGCCACAATCAAGTTTTACATTCATAAATTTCTAAATATCCTACACGTGATTTTTCGCAAGTATATGAATCACGATTGAGTATAAGGTATTAGGTGTCGATTCCACAGAGAAGATTGTCAATTACCGATGGTTTTCGAACTTCTTTATTATTTAGACTATCAGAAGTGTAAGAAATTAGTTCTACACTATAATCATGAGATAAAAGTAATATAAATAACAATAGAATGCTCCTAGAAGTATGGAATTCTTAACTATTCTTACAAATGAAATTATCGATTAAGTGAATGCTATTATTTTGGCTAGTTATAATGTAATTTCCTAATGTATATGAAGCCTACTCTCGTAGTGAATCAACTATACTTGTAATTAATTCATACCTACTCTCGTGGTTATGAAATTAATTACAAATTCATTTCTTCTATGAAATTATATGAAACAAATCATTAAAGCCACAAAGATGTACCTCTACTTTCGTGAGCGTACTCCCTAGGTTTATCCCTTCTTTGAACTAGTGTTAAATTCTAATTTTTATTGCAAACTTAACACCTTAATATTATCACAATTAATGGCCGGTTAATCATGATTAGAAAAGCAAAAGTGATAAATAACTTGGTCAAAATAATATCACCAAATAACCAAAGAAATATCACTAACAAGATATAGAAAATTCTTCCATAACTCTAGGTATAAACTTTAGAAACACACATTGAAACACAAATCCAAACTTGTATAATAACTAAGCATGAAAACAAATACAAGAGAGAAAATAGTAGAAGAGATATCACCTCTGTCACATGAGATCAAACTCTCCATCTTACTCTTTAATCTTCATCCCAGTTTAACCACTAGTACAAGAAGAATGAACAATACTAACTATACTAATCTACCCTAAGTCCCTAACAAATGAATTAAAGAAATTCTAGTGAAAACTACATTTTTGGTGAGTTTCTCTAGCCTACTAAAGCTGTGAAAATGTTCTTCTTGACCTCTTTTTATAGAGAGACTCAAGCTCAAGATGAGTTGTTTTTATTTAGTGAAATTGCTTCTTGAAACTCTCAAAGATTGCTTCTCAAAATTTCCATGCTTATCTGATCATTTTTAGCCGGAATCTTTGTAGAAAAAGTGGTCAAAAAGGTTATGTGAAAAGAGTACAAGTTCCAGAGCAAGTTGCAGCCGAAATTCATAAAAATGCGGGCAAGAAAGCGCGGCCTAGCTCATGTTTTGACCCCTCGTTTTGCTTTTTTTTTTTTTTTCTAGGTTTGCTTATTCTGGGCAGATTTCATCTTTACTCTATTTTTATACCAACTTCCCCTGATATTTTCTTGATGATGGAGGCTGAACTAGCATTTGTGTAAAACAAGAAAGTTGTAGCCCTTTGAGTTGCTTTCCAATGCATCAACAATCATCCAAATTGGAGTTTTGTGGACCAAGAAATGACTGCAATACCCTAACTGGTCAGAACTCTATTTTAGCTTTCAACAATGAAAATATACTTCTGTATTTTGACATTTTGACAAGGAAAATGGCTAAACTGGACTTCGATGTATCGTATCAATTGTAGATTTATCTCTTAGCTTCAATATGCTACAAGAATCACCTTAATCCAATGCTTGTAGCTCAATATATAGTCGAAATACTAAAAGGTGTCAAAACTGGAAACTTGCATTTCATTTTTGAGTATTTTGCACTTCATGTTTTCTTTAAATCACTTCAAATCATCAATAATCATCCAATTATCTTTTCAAATCATTCCAATTGATGATTGAATCATTAAACCTACAAAAACATGAAATTTCACCATTAAAATCCATAGAAATGCAAATTTTACCACTTAAACCACAAAATGCATATTTTCACTAGAAATCTAGTTCATAAGCTATACAACTAATTAAAACACACCAAAACTAATTAATAAAATACACTTAAAATACTCAAAATACACACTTATCAAAGGTGAAGAAGAAAAAAAGTGTTGAAACCAAGAGGAAAGATTGTAGTTTCTAATCCAATTCCATTTGACAATGTGGCAAATTGTGGACTACTTGGTCTACGGGTAGGGCCATAGATTAGGTCTACCAAGTATTTGCCTATAGACAAAGGATGAAATACATTTTATTGGAAGAATTGCAGTTTTGATCCTCAATGTTTGGCATATATGTCAAATTGGTCCCAATTTTTCAACTAAAACAAATTCAGTCCCCAAAACTTGTAATTTTAAATAGATATAGGATAACTAACAAAAATAGAACATTGACTAACTAACAAAAATAACTTTGACTTTGCACTTTTGTTCCACAAGATTTTGAAACTTATGTTTTCCTAAATTTTAAATAGTGATTTTAAGGGTTTTAACATAAATTAAAATGCAAATTAGAATGAAAGAGTATAAATGGATAAAAAGAATTCTAATTAAACTTCGTTTTCTTTTTTAATTAAATATCTCTTTAAAATATAAGAAATATATATTTTTTGTAAGCTAAGTTGATTTTTTTGGCATTTTAATAGGTTATCGATTGAGTTTGAAATGAAGTTGGCATTTTATACACATTATATGACCCATTAAATGATTATCAAGATATATAGTAACAACGGCTCTGAACGATGTAATATTTTTTGAACAAAGTGTACATCTATGTGAACTAGTTGTAAAACTTAACAACAGTGACACAATTATTATATATAGGACCCACATGAACAGTGACAAAATATGACACCTCTGTTGCAAGGATGTATAAGAAATTTACATAAAGTTACAAAATGTTAAAAAAGATTGTATAAGAAATTTACATAAAGTTACAAAATGTTACAAAAATGTAACACTGTTCAGAGATGGTTGATAGATCAACCATCCCTACCCTGCTCCCCTTGCAATCAGAATCACACTATGTTTTTCAAGATTCAAATTAGATCAACATTAACTCAATCTTGTAAACTATTCATTTCAAAAACTTTTTAAAAAAATTACAATTAGAGGGGTAATTTGTTCCAAGTCCCAATGCACTACCCATACCCAAAGGGACTTTAGGCATGATGGGTATTCTAATTTTGATGTTGGACTTGAAATGGGATTAATCCTATTGATACCCATTAATTGATGAAAATTTTTGAGAAATACTTGGGTACCCATTGGGGTCCAAATATCTCACCAAAAATTTATCCTATCAATTATTGTATATTTTTTATTGACTCAAGTGAACCATTTTTATTCTTCCAGTTAGATCCTTCAGTTTTTTTCTTGTAATTATGCTTAAAACCCCCATCTAGTTTCCTGAACTCTTTTGTCTCTAAGAAATCAGTTTTTTCTCCTTTTTTTGTAAAAATTCTGTTGCCAGTCTTAATTTAGAGTATTTTTTTGAAAAATGTTGAAAAAAAACTTCTTGTTTTAAGATGGGAACTCGATGATTGTGTAGTTAGGCTAAAGAGGGCCCAAACAGGGCTGGTGGGAACTCTTTTAATCCTGTAAATGGTTTTGAACTTCTTTTCTAATAGAATACTAACCAAAATGAATATTGGGAGTAATATGGAAGTCATTAATCTGTAATCTTGTTAGAAAATACTTTGTCCAATTTTGGTAATTTTATGATGGCTCATAGTTCCAAACGCCATTTCTTTTTACTCATAAATACAAGTACTTTTGAGTGTTTGTACGACTTATTTTTGCCTCAACTAAAATTTAGCAACATTGGAAATCAAAGATTAAAAAGTTATATATACACAGAAAATAAATAAAAGAAAATTTGATGGAAAAAGAATTTAGAAAAATATAAAATTCACAGTAAGACTAAAAGAAATTTAATAAATAAAAAATATTAAAGTTATATAAAAAAAATAAAAAAGAATTAAAGGAAAAAAAGAAAGCAAAAAATAAACTTGGATATTAGGCAGGATTAATCTAAACTCGTCCCAAAGTGATCCCGCCCAAATTAGTTCCAAAATACATATGGGTAAGATTGGACCTAAACCCATGTTACTCGGTCCCATCTCAAACTCAAATAAAACCTATCCATCCCATCCATTTTGTCACCTCTAATGACAATGAATATAGTCCAGAATCCGGTTCGGATCAACCTAATGTGGTCGGATTTGAACGGTAAAAATAATACTCTGCAGTTGCGCCACTAACTATTCTTAAGGGAAGTGAAAAAGCCTCCTGTAATTGGTAGGAGTTACCCTTAACAACAACAAAAAAAAAAAAAAACCCCAAGCGAAAAGGCTTAGCATAAAATTGCCCCAATGGATATGTTACTTTATACTAGTTCATTTAGGTTTGATATATAACTCCTTTGTCTATTTTTTTCGTCCTAGCTATATATGTCTAGTGCAGCATGTATATATGTCTTATTCTAACATGAAGTTTAAACTTTACATTACACTAAATACCTGGTGAGCTCCTAACAATGAGTTCTTTCAAAGAAATTTTTCCCGAGTTTGGTGATGGAATGGTGTCATTGTCGTTCTGCCATTGTACGCTCTTTGGTAGACAATGTTGTTACCTTCGGCTTGACTATTGGAAAACTTGGAGTTAGGACGTAAGAAAGCTGAAGAGATCATTTATCGAAATCTTAGAAGGGACAAGATTGGTGTTACATGTATAATTGCGACTGTTTGGCACTTATGGCAGGAGAGGATCAGCAGGGTTTTTAAGCAAACCAGCAAAACCAATGTTCAACTTGTTGCAGCAATTGTAAATTGTGTCCAATCAACGTGTGTATCTTGGGAGAGTGCTTCAAGAACAAAGGAAAATCTGGAACTAATGCTTGAATGGGGATTTGAATATAAGTGTTTGATGAGATCGATAGGTATTATATGTATATATGAGCCATTAACTAAGTACTTTTTTTTCCCCAGAAACGATAGATTAATATATTTCTACTAATAGAGAAAATACAATTTATGAGCAAGGACTCAAGTTTTTGTTTACAAAAGTGTATTAAGACACCGAGAATCAACGAACTCCTCATCAAAATAGATGTGCATTAACTAAGTACTTAGTGACTATAGAGATAGAGGCCTTAGAGTATATAGTGCTGATAGATACAGGAAACAAAGATATGATGTAATAGATGTAGAGCTTATTGTACAATTATGCTGAATTCAATTAAAAAAAATACTTCATCCAAAAAAAAAAAAAGATTGCTAGGTTAGATATATACGAGAATCAACAAATTTGGAGGTGGTCTATTGGGTTCAACAAAAATCCGTATGCTTTTTGCCCGCTTGTGGAACATTTGGAGCAACATTGCTGACTTAGATATACACGATAGTAAACAAGCTTAGAGGTGGTATAACTGGTTCAAGAAAACGCGCTTTCTTCCCAAATCTACCCTTTTTGGTTGGGTAATGCAACAGGCTCGGACTAATATGCCATATTTCCAGATTTGGATTGGATATCGACTCGGTTGAATTCAGAGGTCGACCGGATTGAAGGTTGAACTGGATGACGTCATAAATACGCCATATATATATGTGTGTGTGAATATTTTCCCTATAAATCAAATATACAAAATATAACCAAGAACTAATAATCCAAATCCAATTCAATTCATGTAGCAACAATATATATATATATATATATATATATGTCATGTTTTTCCTGTAAATCAAATATACAAAATGTAACCAAGAACATGTAGTAACATGTTGAATTGGTCGTAGTAACTAATCTCCCACTATGGAACTCTTCCTAGCAATTATAACCAAGAAAATTTGACTTCTAAGTCTTTGAAGCTTTTCTAGTTTTGATGTGCACCGTTCTTAGGAGCTGAAAAGATCATTAGTACTAGAATTTCGATTCTTATTAATTGTTCAAACGAAACAGGAACACCCTGATCCTGCACGCTATATATTCTCGTTACTATATTGCATATTTACTGAGGCGACTTTTGTAACTTAATCCAATGTTTTGAAAACCGGATCGGACTGGCTGGTTCGACCGGTTGAACCGTGAACCGACCATGACACCGGTCCGTTTCTATGTCATTGTTGACTTTACTAGAAAACCGGTTAAAACCCAGATGAACCGTAAAAATCGCCAAATCGGATTGAACCGGCGGGTTTTCGGTTTTCAACTTTCCCTTTTTTTTTTAAGTTTTGCAAAATGCAACCATCAAGATTCGAACTCAAGACCTTTGTAATAGAAGACCTATGTATCAACCGTTGCACCATCACATCTTATTAATTTTTTTGATAACTTATTTGTATAAAACAAACACTCATATTGCTTTTTTCCATTTTTCTTACAAAATTTCATTCTCTCATGACTCTTTCTTTTTAATCTTCAACTCTCTCTCTCTCTATCCTCTTTTCTTTTATCACTCCCTTTTTAATCAAACCTCTTTATTTTTAATTTATTGATGTTTTCTTCCATCTTTTAATTTTGTTTTTGTCCATTAAATTGAAAAAAATTCAAAAGAATTATTTTTTTAACCCAAATTATTTAATGCCACAATCACTCATTTTTATCTTATTTTTTGTTTCTTATCAAGTTTACATTTCTATTTTCGATTCTCTTGACTTCTTTCGAACTCCAAATTTCCTTTTTTAAATTGCAATCTTTAAATCCCAAAACGTATATTAAAATTTAATTTCACAATGTCTAAATTCTCATAGACGTGAATTTGTATAATTTCAAAATATTGTGATATTTTTGGGTTGGATTTAGATATAATTGAAATTGAGATGAAATTTATTGTTTTAACTTATAATTTAAAAAATTTATTTTTAAAAATCCAAATTATTAAAAAATAGTAAACTTTTCATCATATAAAGTATTAAATTAGTCCATTACATGTCTTATTTTGTGCATATATATATTTATATAAATTATTTTTAAAAAAATTCATTGAATCGGAGTTGAACCAATCCGATCGGTTGAATCTCGACCCTTTCACTTTTACCGGTTCAATTAACGTCTGATTTTTAAAACATTGACTTAATCAAACACTTTATGAGATGAAAAAAAAAAAAAGGAAACTTATCAAACAATTAAATGTATATAGCTTTATCATTTGACAAACCAACATATCTAATAAGAATTCCATGATCAAGAGCAATCAGCAAAGTCGAAGCAGTAGACAATCCAAGAGAGTGATATATATGAAAGCATCCTTCCTCAGTCCTCACCTGCAGTAACAACCAACCAAAAAAGCCAAAAAAATTTTTTTTTTAAAAAAAAAACCCCAACAACCCAAAAAAGGGGGAAAAAATTGGAATTTTTTCTTTCTACGATTTAGACATCAGAACCATACAAGGCCGCCGCCAAGCCACTTAATAGAAGTTTTACAAATATAAGACCAAACTAATAGAAGACGTTGCCGAGTGCTGAGTGCAAGACAAAAACTGAAAAAGGGCCAAAACTAATAGAAGTTTTGAGAAAATTCTACCTGCTTCTTCTACTCATGCTTGACCCTCGAAGTTTAAGTCCGAACTTCGAAGGAGATGGCAGCAATGCAAGCTTGAAGTCTGAAAATTTCCAGAGGAGAGGCGGCGGACTCCCGGTGGAAGAGCTAGGTTACCAACAAAGATTTCGTTTTGCAAACTTTGCAATTTTTCCAGCTTTTTTTCCTCTTTTTTGCTTGTTTTAATCGGTCAAATGGAAGACCAGAGAAAGTCAGTTTGGAAAAAAAATTAGGCCAAAAAAAAAAAGAAGAAGGGGAAAATCGGGTTTAATACAACTACACCAATTCACCGGTTAGACTCGGGTGTTGACTGGGTTTTATTGATTTTCTAATTACCGAGTTTTTATATTGACTAGGACTGACTACTTGGTCGGTTCTCAATTTGACCGATTCGACAAATCGATCCAGTTCAAGTCTGAAAGCAATGTTAATATGATTTAGGTTCAAATTTGTTCTCACCCTTATTGCTACATGGCTCCTTTAAATAAATTCTCATAGTTGCACTTTTTATTTTTTATGTATAAATTTCTTATTTCTTGCTTTCGATTATTGTCAGCTGAACCCTTCTAATTTAATTCAACAAATCGTAGCATATTCTATCTCACTAGAGTCCAACATCTTGCCCAATTTTGTGTGGTAAGGTAGTTGTCGATTATCTCGAATAGCGAAGGGGATGGCAAGTTGGAGGGGGTGGAAAAATTGTAGAAGGACAACAAGAAAATAAAATAGAAACAAAGATAAAAGAAGCAAACAGGTTTTTTGAGAAAAATTTTAACATTTATATAGGCTTAATAAGAGTCCATATATATTCCAATTCCTACTCGTCTTATTAATGCATTCATGATCCCAAATGTACTTGGGCTTGAATCCCAAGCATTTTCAGGTAGAAAATAGAACATAGGCTCCTTCCCCACATATACATTACACCAAGAAGAACACCCACAAACACTAACTTATCAAATTTTAAGACATTGCAACACTAATTAAACTAGAGATGAAAACCTCAGAGAATTCTACAAGACAACATCCATGCATGATTTTTCAAGGAAAAAAGGCACTAGACCACATAAAATTGTGATTCTCATGGAATTTCATAGTCATCTCATTCCCAGAACCAGAACCCTTGTTTTGACCAGGGTTATTCATCCACTGGTTGAACCAGCCAGTCCTTGGAATCCCATCCACAGGCATTGATGGTTCACCTGGTGGTGTTGTTGGCGGCTTAGCTTGTTGAGGAGGAGCCATTTTCTTGACAAATTCAATTCTTTTCTCAATCTTCTTTACATTCTGATCAACAAGCCACCCCAGATCATGCAAGTCCGCCATCATCAGGTCCTGTATACCTCTTCCAGTCAAGCATTGGTACATCACCTCAGTCATCTCCTTCTCGCGATTTTCCTTGCATTGTTTCCTCAGCTGTTCATTGGCTTTGGCAATCCTGTGCTTGATGAAGCCCTCCTGATTCACCATCTTCTTGCTTTGCTCCATTTCTGGCATTCTTTTGAACCGTGAAATCACGAGTTGAACTCCCACCGGGCCAGGCCAAACCTCAGGTTCAGATTCATATGGACTATATACAATTGCACAAGCATCAACACCGCAAAGGGTGCTGAGTTCGCTTACCTTCTTCAGCAGACCCTTCTTCCTTTTCTTATAGGTTGCTTTTCTTGCCGAATCATTAGTTATGAAAGCCAGTTTTACCTTTTTCCTAGTCATGGCTAAAGGGGAAAAGCAAGGATGCAAGTCAAGATTGGGAAGGAAGGATATGGTAGTTTGCTGATGCTATGTTGTTTCTAGTTCCAAATGGCCATTGCTATATATACTGATGTTGAATGGGTCAGAATTAATACCAGAGATCTTGCAAATAACATTATTGATTGTTGGGATTATGATGATTTGAAACATATCCTTTTGTTTGTTTTTGTTTTTTGGTAAGTGTAGAGCTAATATGGTAAGATATTATAGCGCCATTTGTTACTGCCATTTATATGGTAAGTAGTAATATGTATTTAGTTATAGATTTAATTGTCAGAGCCATGCTTGAAATATACACCATAAATTTTCCTAAATCTCTCAATCCAATGACTTACGTTATTTTTTTTCCCCATTTTTGTAAGCAACGACTTACCATATTACCACACCTATGTAACTATGATAATGCCTTAACATACCGGCTCAAAAAAAAAAAAAAAAAAAGAAGAGAGACTTGCCATACTGATTCCTAAATCTCTCAATCCATTGACTTACTGCACCTCTTCCTAAATGATTGACTTCTTCAAAAAGAATTTACTGTACCTCTTCCAACATTGATTTACTGATTCCTAAATCTCTCAATCCATTGACTTACTGCACCTCTTCCTAAATGATTGACTTCTTCAAAAAGAATTTACTGTACCTCTTCCAACATTTCCTAATGTTGTCCGAATTTTTGTAGACAAATTCATTTGGTAGAAATTTAGTAAATTCTTCTTCTCAATCCATTGACTTCTATACTTCTTCCAAAATTTCCTAAATGACTGACTTATTGGCTACGCAAGAAGAAGTTATCCTTAAACTAACATATTAAGGGTCCATTTGTTTCCAACTAATGTTGTCTGAATTTTTGTAGACAAATTCATTTGGAAGAAATTTAGTAAATTCTTCTTCTCAATCCGTTGACTTCTATACCTCTTCGAAAATTTCCAAAATGATTGACTTATTGGCTACACAAGAAGAAGTTATCCTTAAACTAACATATTAAGGGTCCATTTGTTTCCAACCAATGTTGTCTGAATTTTTGTAGACAAATTCATTTGGAAGAAATTTAGTAAATTCTTCTTCTCAATCCGTTGACTTCTATACCTCTTCGAAAATTTCCAAAATGATTGACTTATTGGCTACGCAAGAAGAAGTTATCCTTAAACTAACGGATGAGGGGCTGATGACCACTCCTGAACTGTTCACGGCCAGATTTTGGCCAAAAAAAAATGTGCGGTCCAGATCACTAGTTGTACATCGATTTTCACAACGTGTGTGGGACCCACAAAATTTTGTACTAAAGTTACACGTTGTATAAACAAAGTTACGCCGTATGCAACCAAGGTTACGTGCTGTTAAAAATGACCAAAACCGCAACCGTTCCTGCCCCTTGTCCTAAACTAACATATTAAGGGTCCATCTGTTTCCAACTAATGTTGTCTGAATTTTTGTAGACAAATTCATTTGGTAGAAATTTAGTAAATTCTTCTTTTTGGGGAAATTATTCAAATCTTTCAGCGCGAACAATAATTGGTTTTTGTACTTATATGTAGGGGTGTTAAAAAAGAAGTGAAAAAGCGGGTAACCAAGAAAACCGAATTGATCCAAACCAAAAAATATGATAACTAACCCGTAATTTTAAAAATTGTTAGGTTACCCGAATCTACTTGAAAATTTTGGTTAGAATATGGTTTTCCATTTACAAAAACCACGGTTACTTGAACCTATCGGCATATGTGTAAGGTTAGTTAAGATAATCAGCATCCAAATCTCAACCATAATTATTTAGTCATTTACTAATAATTTAAGTTACGAGACCCAAGCCATTATATATTTTATTTTTCACAACTTGTAAATTTGTATGTTTAACCGTATCTTCCATTTACTTTTTTTGTTTCCTACATTTGTTGCCACTAATTTAATTTATTCTTCTATTCTATTTTTTTTTGTTTTTCTTCAAAATTTCTTTTCCTTTCTCATAATTTCTATCCACTTCACCACTCTACTTTTTATTTTTAATTTTTTAGAGCTTACATGTTTGGTTGTGAAGCAATGAAGCAGTCTATCATCTTTAATAGAAAATGAATTAATAGTTTTCAAGAAGTAGGGAAGACGAAAATAAATGTTCAAAATATTTATGTTTTAATTATCTATTGTTCTTTGATTTTCTATTTTGTTGGTAGTTTTTTAGAGTTGTAGGATTAAATACTCTTACTAAATTAAACAACTGCTGTGTTGTTTTCTTTGTTAATTTAATTTTTTTTCTCCTACATGTACAAGAGGGTTAGGTTATCTTGTATACCTGATCCTATCTTATAGGGTAATCGATTGAATAAGGTTAGGATATGAAATGCAATTTTACTTGCAGTTAGGGTTAGCAAAATTGCAAATGGACTAATTATCTAGTCCATGAATGCCCCTACTTATATTTACTTATATGCAGACACAAGAACCAAGAAAAAAAAAAAAAGAAAACGGTAATACAACATTGCCAGCTTTAGCATGTGTTCCAAAAGACCAAATGAGTTCCAACATGGGGTTTGTTGAACTTGTTAATAAACAAAATCTTACCTCGATCATGCGAGCTTTTTTCCATCATGGACCAGTCAAATTATCTTTTCCACAACGAATCCGTTTTGATTAACTTTCATAATTGGTAAGACCAATTATTAGAAACACAAAAAAATTATTTAACCAGGCTTATATATAAATGCTAGAAAGTACGTTTCAATAAGTCGCTTTCCTCAATAATTAGATCAATATAATTGCTTTAATGAAGAACAAGTATAAGTTCTTGAAATTCTCGTATTTTATCTCAGTCTTAAGCTACGCAAGCACATTATAGCTAGAAAATTTACTATCTGATTTGAAGGACAGATTGGGATAATAATAATAATAATAATAATAACAGCAGCAGCAGCAGCAGCAGCAACAACAACAATAATAATATCTAAGATATTAGAATCATAACAGCAATTTGGCCACATTATAAGCCATTAAGTCTTATATATCTATAAAATATTGGTAGTGAATTACTTAACATACATAACTCTTCAAAGAATCTTGTTATGGCCTATAGGCCCAATGTTATTCATGTTAAAAAAAAATTTTTGGGAGACATTAAGACAAGATTAACGAGCATGGATAATGTTGTCAAACATGCTTTTCATTCTTCGGAGTTGGAGATCATTGGAGAGCACAAAAAAAATTTCGTAAACTGTTGTCATGGATAATTCTGAAGTACAAGTACTGTGGAAATTTCTATTGCACAATAAATCACAAGAATTTTACAACTGTGTTGCTCATGTAAATGTTGCAAGTTAAATTAACTTGTATACGTCCACGCTTAACAACTCCAACCAAGGCAATTGGTAATGACTAGAGTCCCAAATTAGGATTTATGTAATTGCAAAAAAAAAACTAATTATAATAAGAGTAGATCTTATATACACTGATGGAGAATGTACTATCACTATTGTTAGATCCATGATACATGTGCAATAGTTAAATTTTAAATTTGAATTTTAAATAGTTATCATTTATCTAAAGTTAATAGTGTATACACTGTCAGTGTATTAGAAGATTAATTCTTATTAATAAATAGTTCGAAGAATTTATCTAATTTTTAGTAAGATCAGTCCATTAAATTTTTTATGTTTCAAATTATATTAGATGGGTATCCAAGAGAGAGAAAAAAATAAAAAAGACAAAAAAATTAGCTAATTCAAAATTTTTTTGTTTGGTTTGCTAAAAGGAAAAAAGAATATTGCATTCTCCTAAGTATATAGTTCATATTCTTAAGGATGTTCGAGGCCTGGTAATAAGATGGAAAAAGATGGACAGAAAGCAGGAAACTTTAAAGCTATGCGCTAAATTTGATATTCCTTTGCATCATTGATGACACTCTATAGACTTGTAGTATAGATTACAGGTTTCTTTTCTTGATTTGATGTATTTGACTAAGGGACAATCCCTTCTATAGTGTACATTATTCTCTGGATCAATTAAAAATAAGGAATTTACAAAAGAAAAAAAGAAAAAAGTAAAGAAATTTGCATTTAGATGGTCATTAAAGCTTGGTCTAAAGCAATCCATCTTATTTAGGAGTTAATGATGCATTCGCTTATATTCATATTAGTGATCAATGCACACACATCCGTCGTGAATCATATGATCTAGTGAAAAATATGATAGACTAAGAAATAAATGAAGAATAGTTGAGAAATATGCACATGTACAATAGTCAAACCAAAAAGGTGAAAAAGTATAAAAGAATGAAAATTTATTCAACAATATATGTAGGAAAAACTTATAAACGAAAATAAAAGATAAACAGATTATGGAAGTATAATGCATCTAATACTCACAGGAAAAGAATCTCGAGTTGGCAAAAAACAAAATGTCGAAACTTGGAAAGAAATCTGCAAAAAGATTAAAAAAATATTTAAGTATGAATTGAAACCTAAAATATTAGATGACTCCAACAAACCCAAAAAAATATATATATTAGAAGAACCTGAGAACGTATTCAAACCTAAAAATATTAGACTACAAACCTTTGGCAAATAGTTGAAATGCTGACCTTTCTTCGCAAGTAGATTTAGAGCCAAAAACGTGCAGGAAGAAGTACAGTAAAGTGTTTGAAATAACAGTAGATAAGCATAGAAGTTTGAACAAACGTGGAGAAATCCAAGTAACCATATCCATGTTAAGATGGAGTTTTAATTTTTCAACTTTATCATGTATTGAGCCCATAAACAAGCTAAAATAGAGTTGTAAAGCTTCTTTTGCAACTGTCTTGGGCTGTTTCCACCGATAATCTTGCAGGAAAGGTTGGTCAAAAAGCTTGTGTGAACAGAACACAAGTTGATAAGCCGAAAGTAGTGATCAGAGGGCTAGATCCGAGCTTGGATGTCTCAAATTACCTCTCAGATCGCATTTTTCTTCATTTTTTACCTTCATTGTTCATTGGGATCCGAGGCCTGCTACAGTGGATCCAAGCTCGGATCCTCTGGTCTCGGATCCACTTGTCCAGAAGATCAGACGAGGGCTCGGATCATATTGGATCCGGGTCGGATCGCTTGCCCTGTTTTTGATCCACTTCAACTGATATTTTCTCTATGTTAGAGGCTGAACTAGCTCTTATATAAAACATGAAAGTTGTAGCCCTTTGAGTTAGCTTTCCAATGCATCAAGAATTACCTAATTTGGAGCTCCGTGGACTGAGAAATAACCAAATTACCCTTGACTAGTCAGAAACTTGTTTCAGTTTCGACCATAGAAAATGTACTTCAGTATTTCGACCTTTTGACTATGAAAACCACTGAACTGGATTTCAATGTCTCATACCAAATGTAGATCTATCTCTTGGCTTCAATATGGTATAAGAATCACCTCAATCCGACCATTGTCGCTCAAGATATTGCCCAAAATACCACAAGGTGTCAAAGCTGTGAAACTCCTTTTCTTTAGAACTTGATTGCATTTCAACTCTTGCACTTCATATTCTCTTTTTATCACTTAAAACCATCATCAATCATCCAATTCTCTCCTCAATTTTTGTCATTTGATGATTGAATCATTAAACCTACAAAAACATGAAGTTTTCACCATAAAAATCCATAGAAATGCAATTTTTAACACTTAAACCCCTAAATGCATATTTTCACTAGAATCTTAGTCAATTAACTATAAAACTAATTAAAACACACCAAAACTAACTAATAAAACACACTAAAAACACGTAAACTATGCACTTATCAGTTCATAACAACTCACAAATCTCAATTATGAATCTTTTCCTCAAACCCGCTCTCAAGACTCAACTCAACTCTTTAAGAATTACCTAGCACCACTATAGGTATATATAGAGACCGGAGACCAAACCTAAACCAACTAGCACTTGGACTAGTATTTTTGGCTGACACAACTACACAAAAGGAAACTTAACTGGACCGAGGATATTTCCAATTCCATGATAGAATAGACAATTACAAGACTACTAATATGAATCAAACTTGACTTAATGCAATAAAACTTAAGGAAAATAAATTGTAGTAGGACTGGAGACCAAAATAAGAAACTAAAATAGGAAATAAACAAATAGAATCGCTTAGTTTAATTTTCATCATTGCTTCCCTTAAACTAAGCTCTTATTTGTGGTCACCTCCAATGCCATCTCGAATTTGAATCTTCATGAAAATTTAGCTGCTATATAGATGATGTAGAACTCCAACTTGCAATTGATTTTCAATGTCACCTTCACGCGCGATACTGGACGAAATTTGTACTTTTCGAACAATTTTTCGATTGATCACTCTTGTCAAAAAAGTCAAACATGTTCACTGAAACTTCATTGCACACTCCATTATTTAGTTCATTCACGTCACCAAAGAAAATTTTTTAACACCAGAATATCATAATTTCCACCACCGAGATTTTCAATATCACCATGCTTTTCGTTTAAGTTTTCCACACTAACAATTGCATCAACTTTAACAGTACCACAATCTTCAATTAATTTGTGCATTCCACAATTGATTTCAACCAACTCCATCACTTGATTTTTCTCTTCAAAAAATTCATCAACTCTAACAAAATCAAGAATTTCTACATCAACAGGATCTTCAGTTACATCTTCAATTTGATCAATGATTTCACTTTCCTTCTCAATCACTTGCACAATTTCTTTTTGAATCATAGATTTTTCCTTTTCATGCGCACCCACAGTTTCTACAATTTCTTCTTTCTTTGTCTCATCAAAAAATTATGTTTCTTTTTCCTTGTCACAAGAATCTTCTTCACCATGGCCACAATAAGAATTCATCAAAATTTTCCAAACTGCCTTTACCATCTTTGCATGTATGAATTTTTTTGGCTACGTGCAACTAGATTTGAGTGTTGAGATAGTGAAATTCCTTACAATCCAACTATTTATTCCTTTCTATTTCTTTAACTACATCACTTGATGATTTCGTGCCTCATACAAGTTCCAGGAACCCCTTCTGGACGATATCCCAAATTCCAATAATTTGAAAAAATGTTTTCATAATCCAACTCCAAAATTCAAACTCATTGTTACCATCAAAGATAAAAACGTCACAATGTGGTAAATGCTATGGATCCATACTTTAATTTCACAAACAAGTCCCAACCCCGAAGATCAAAGTCTAAAGTTTTGATACAATTTGTTGGCACAAAAAACACACACATAGTGGAAGCAATTTTAGTACATATTTAAATATGTGGGAAGAGGAGGAGAATAAACGCACAAACAAGTAATCAATGATTTTGTTAACTCAAATTTCAACAATAACAATACTAAGTACGACCACAACAGTATGAGTCAGTACGACCACAACTCAAAAATTGACACGTGTCGATCCTGTGCAATAATAAATATCTACTCGAGAAAAATGTAAATTTTACATATAGCGGTGAGTAGGGTCGATTCCACAGGGATTGGGAATAATTCGTTTGTTCTCGAGTTCAGAGTATGGGGGGTTTTTGATGGGAGGAAAATAAAAAATAAAATAAAACAAACAAAATTCAAAACTAACTCACAAAGCACAATTTACTAAAAATAGCAATTAATAAAAGTTCTACCCAAAGGATCAACTGCTCAGGCACGGTCCAATTAAATGCCCATCGATGCAAAGATATTTCATCCATTTATCACTAGGTTGGTTATAGCTATTAATAAGCTCTGACAATCAGTTCTTCCTTACTTTTTCGACAGTCAAGGTACGACCATTGACTGCTTCTCTAACTAGATAACAACCCTAGGTACGACCGTAGGAATTTAATTACCCAATTGCATTAAAGCTAGAAGAACCCAACCCTAACCAATAAACACGCTAAGAGGGTTTATTTAAATTAGATCTTGCGTTTCCCCATCATAAAACCAATTATGGTGGTTGCCACGAGGTGTTAACTAAATGAACAATTACGGATTCTATTTAATTAACGTGGCAGTAGGCTATTAAATTAAATCAAATACCCGGCCGTTGATATTCAATTAATAAAATACCCATGAACAATTAATTCAGAAAACGCACGAATAGTAACAATTGGAAGAATTAATAAAATTCGATTAGATCTCACAGATGTTATGGACCGCGTCCTCGCGTCGACCTCTGAGTAGAGGAGAAAATTAGCCGCGCCTCATCATGTCAATCCCATGTGATTTAATTGAAAACATCCGCGCAAACATCATAGAATTTGGAACGATGAAGCACTGAAGAAAGAAGAAGGAAAAAGTCTTCCTTGTCTTTGCGTTGATGTTTCTACTGAAGCCCACAAGCATAACGCAAAAGCCAACGAAAATTGTACAGAGCCAAAGTAAAAACGAAAGAGTCAAAAGCCTCCCAGCCAAAAGCAAAACGAAAGTTTACGACGTCTGACGGCTAGGGAAACATAAAACTAAAGCTAATCTATTGCTTCTTAGTGTCGCGGGTCCCTTTGCTTGTTTTCTTATATAATGCCGCAGGAGAAGTCCACCCAGGAGCAAAGCTCTTGTTTAAAGGTTCTGATCCAGTGCTTCGGGTTCGCGTGGACCGGCATCCTTAGTTGGCTTTTCTTCAATTAATCCCGCGAGTCCGTCCTTTTGATGTACCTCTTCCTTTCTCTGGCGTGGTCACACCATGAAATAGAGAGTCTTCTGGAATTTTGCCTCGTAAAAGCATTTTTTACACCAACCACCTATAATTCATACAAATATGAAATATGAGCTAAACCTCAATACTCAGCACAGTAAGTAGCCAAAATTAAGACAAAATAACAGTGCAAAATGTTCCAAATAACCGCTCCATCAAATCCCCCCACACCTAGACAATGCTTGCCCTCAAGCATTTCGAAGCTCAGAGATACAACCAGGGAAACAAAGGTCATGTGGTGATCTATACTAGCATAAGCACCTCAGATCCCTGACAGTGTCGCCAAAATGAGAACACACCGGACAGGTTGTAATTCAAAGAAAATATATGAATACTAGGAACGCTCAAATCAACATCACAGAATGGCATTACCATAGGCTTGCACATTTATCACATCTCCACCACTCAAAAGTGAACTAAATACACAAATCAAAGGGACTTTAATAGGATTGTAATGGGGTTTAGGAAAAAGGCGGGATAAGAAGGTAAAAATAGGGTATAATGTGTCAAGAGAATGTCCAATATCCACTACATAACCAGAATGCTTTACCGGGGCAATTTCTCAAGTAGGGCATTTTCATTTACTGTTTTCATTGTGCAAGTGTCGAAAATCGTTCCTCTTTTTTTTTGGAGAGGACGTCTAGCAAGGCGTGGGCACACCCTGGAAGACAGAGTCTTCTGCTCACCAGCTTTTTACCGATTTTCCCTTTTTTTTTTCTTTTCTTTATTTTTTTTTCTTGGCTTTTCTTTCGATCTCAGATGTACAGAAACAGCACCATACAACATCTTTTTGACAACACTTGTGCCCATAGATTTATTTGCCTTGCACAAGTAATGAATTTCAGACATCCCTTAATGACACAAGATTGAACAAGAAAGTCTAAAAAGGTCATGGGTTATCAAACAAGGCTAACAAGCAAAAGTAAAGGATAAAAACTCAAGTTGGTTCACTATTCGGAAATAAGATGAAGGCATGGTTTGTAGAAAGTTAAAGAAGGTCAAATCCTAAATGCCCTTATCATTTCAAATGCATCCAGTTCAACAAAATGTGGTCTCGACATGTATAAAATAGCAAGTTCTAGAATGCCGATACCATGTGTGATACCCACTCAATCAAACAAAAATAGAGCAAACAAGAATAATGTGCTCATGCATGGATCAAAAGCTCCCAAAAGTCACAAAAGTGGGTCAAGTCCAGTATATCCAACATTCAACAATACTGTCAAGGCAAAACGAAATGCATAGCTAGTATATCTAACAACATGCCCATGCACCTTGATTGAGTTATTCATCATAGCAAAGAACTCAACTAACTACACTTTTTTTCTTTCTTTTTTTTCTTCATTTTCCTCCTCTTTTTTTTTCATTTTTTTTTGGTGTTTCTCTTTTTTTTTTTTGTTTTAAAAGCAAAGCAAAAGGAGATAATAATGGAAGCCATCCCCCCACACCTAATACCTACATTGTCCTCAATGTAGAAAAGATGAATGAAGTATAAGGAGAAAAGGAGAGAAACTTCCCTGACCACCGAGAGGGTGCAGTGAGACACTAAAGCAGAGGAGGGTGAGGTGGTTGGAATCCAATGTGAGCAAAAAAAGCTGTCTGATGAGAGAGATAGTGACGGTGGGGAAGGCAGCGACGTGCGATGGATGGCGCGAGAAGGAGAGAGAAAGTTTCTAGTGGCGGTGGACAAGTGGGAAACCTTGAAAAACTCAGACAAAACAAAGAAAATTGAAAAGTAGAAACTGAGACAATGGAAATTGACAAGGCCATACAAGACAAGAAAAGAGAAAAGTAGAAGGTGGGATTAGAGAGTATCCTGGTCAATCTTTGACTGTCGTTGGCGCAAAGGCTGGAAGGCGTGGGCACGCCTTGGAAGCTATAATCTTCTGACCGTCAATTCCAAAACTTCACTGCTTAGGCGTGACCACCTAGCGTGGGCATGTCTAACTTCCTGCTTCCTGCCATAAAACAAAAACCCAATAAATGACACTAACACTCAACAAAAAATTTCAAAAATATAAGAAAACTAAAACAAAAGAAGCCTTGGGTTGCCTCCCAAGCAGCGCCTTTCTTTAATGTTTTTGGCTAGACATCGTCATATTTATTCATGGAGGATAAAATCGTGTAGCTCGTTTCAGCGCTTCATCTTCTATGTAGTCCTGATATCCCTCGTAAATAGAGCAATTCTTGAGCACACGAGCTACGGACTTCCATGGATCAGTAGATGGCGCCAAACAAACAAGTGATGACCTTAAATCTTCACTCACTCCTCCATCAAGAGCACTTATTGGTCCGAGATATTTTGCCATCATGACTCTTAACTTATTCCTGGCATGAAATTCAAAATCGTCTGATATAATAAAATCAATCTCACTAACAGGAATTAAAGAATAAAAGTCAGAAAAATATTGATCAAGGAATGGAGGAGATGTCACCGCATTTGGATTGTTCACTGGATTCATTCACTTGCACCATTTGATGTTGGGGTCTCAATTCTTGCGATTTAACTTTCTTTTCAACTGCATCTTTAGATTCTTCTTCTTGAGACTCTTGCAGTACCATATCATTTGTCAGAATAATTGCACTCTCGTCTTTCTTATGGCCGATAATAGTCGGTGAGGGCAATTCTTCATAAACTGGAGAAATCAATTTGCTCATTTTAGATGCCCATTCACGCCTTCCTTCTTTCATCTCTTTACTCATCTTTTGTGTCTCCTGTTGAAGTTGATGTACCTCCTGTTGAATTTGATATGTGTTAGTAGCTATTAATTCAACTATTTCTTCAAGAGACATACCTGACATGGATGACGGTTCTTGAGACTCTAGCTGTTGAAAATCTATTGGCCTTTGTTGATAATTAAAATTGGAATCATCCCACCATCCTTGCTCATACCCATTTGAATAAGGGTCATACCACGTTTGAGACCAGGGTGAAAAATCTCCATAATTATTGAGTGGGACACTCAGATTATCTTGATATTCGGGGCACATACCGGTCGAATGATCCCTGGCATAACAAATTTCACAGGTTGCAGCAGCCATTCTTTCTCTAATAGAGTTTAGTGCCTCTAAATATGCAAACTTAGAAAAAAAATCAGTCTCATTGCCTTCCTCGGAAACAAAATCCAGTAAATCACCAAAATACGGAGTGTTAGAAGCCATAAACTAGTATTTAAAAAAAAAAATAAGAGAAATAAATGGAAATAAAAATACAAATGAACTCAAAAAGAAACAAATTAATCTGGCACCAGTCCCCGGCAACGGCGCCAAAAATTGACAGGCGTCAAACCTGTGCAATAATAAATACCTGCTTAAATAAAATACAAATTCTGTATATAGCGGTAAGCAGGGTCGAATCCACAGGGACTGGGGATAATTTAATTTCTTCTCAAGTTCCAGATATGGGGGGTTTTTGAAAATGATAGTAACTAAATTACTTGGAATAAATTAAAATAAAATAAAATAACTACAACTCAAATAACTAATTATCACAATAAAAATAATAATGGACGAACTCTAGCCAAGAGACAACTTCGGAGATGGTTCACTTAATTCGATCACAGATGCAAGGATTATTCCAGTTACTATCTGATAAATTAGTTATAGTTGTCATACACGCGATAAACAACCAACTCTTCCTCAATTTGTCGATAGCCAAGGTACGACCGTTGACTATTTCTCTAATCAGGAAATAACCCTAGGTACGACCATAGAAGTTCAATTCCCTAATTGCATGAATAATTAGAAAAGCCTAATTCTAACCAATCAACACGCTACGAGGGTCTTGACGGGTATTTTACATACGTGCAAGCTAAAAAATACCGAATTACACCCGTTCACTGCAAGTATACAGATCAACTAGTAGTTTAGGGTATATATCGGGTCGATCCCACAGGGAAGAGTGAACAATTACCGGTATTACTAAAGCTTCTCTATTATTTAGACTATCAATGAATTATAACAAATTTAACCTACTGAAATTATATAAAATAACAAATGAAAGCTCCTTAGGTTGTGGTATCCCTAACTACTCATGCAAGTGCTATATTTGGATCATTAATACTACATCTAGGCTAATTATGGTGTAATTTCCTTATGCATTTGAATCCTACTTTCGTAGTGAATCAATTATACTTATAACTAATCCATACCTATTCTCATGGTTATGAAATTAGCTACAAGTTCATTTCTTCAGTGAAATTACATGAAATGAATCACTAAAAACCACATAGGTGCACCTCTACTTTCGTGAGTGTACTCCCTATGTTTAGCACTTCTTGAACTAATGTTAAATCTCAATTTTCATTGCAGAAATAACACCTTAGATAATCACAATTAATGGTACCATATTAATCATGATTTAAAGAGTTAAAGTGCTAAATAACTTGCTCAAATCATAGCAGTTAAATAGCCAAATGATAAACACTAACAATCATAGAAAGTTCAACCAAACCCAAGGCATAAACTTTAGAAACACATAATAGACATAAATTCCAGAACTTGCATATTAACTATATTTAAGAATCCAATACAAAAGATAAAGAGTTCGAGAAGAGATAACCCATGTCACTTGAGCTTCAACTTCTCTTTCTTCATCTCCATTTTCATCCTAATCTAGCCATTATACAAGAATGGATGAACTACACTTACTACACTATCCTACACTAAGGAAATGGAAGAACTACATTTCTGCACTCTTCAAGCTTCTCCCGTATGATAATGAATGTCCTCAGATCTCCCAAATGTCTCTGCATATAAGCTGCTCAAGAGCTCCATTTTTCCAAGTCAAATTCCACCTTTTGATTCCCAAATCTCAACTTTGTTAGGATAGTCAATAACAAATGTTTTTGACTTGAAAATAAGCCACCTTGTCTACCCTTTTGTCTTCTGAAGCATGTGCACCGAATTCTCTTGCAGATTGTAGCTGGAAAGTAGTTTGAACATAAGAGAATTGACTGAGCAAATTGCAGAATTGCGGCCAGAAAACGCGCCTACACAAAACGCGGTTACAAGTCACGTTTTGTGTACTCGCGTATTCACTTTGTTCTTACTTCAACTGCGATTTTCTCTATCATAAAGGCTGAACTGGCTTTTGTGGAAAACACAAAAGTTGTAGCCCTTTGAATTAGCGTTCCAATGCTTCAAGAATCATCTAATTTGGAGATCGGTGGACGGAGATATGGTCAAAATACCATAGACTGGTCAATTCTGGGCTTCAGCTTTCGACCATCCAGATAAGTTTCTGTGTTTCGACCTTTTGACCAAGAAAACGGCTGAATTGGACTTTGATGTCTTCATACCAAATGTAGATATATCGCTTAGCTTCAAAATGGTACCAAGATCACCTTGATCCGATCATTGTACCTCCTGATATAGTCAAAATACGAAAATGTGTCTGAATTGTCAAAGCTGACTTTTCTTGATTTTTGTCCTCAAATTGCATTTCTTCCCTTTACACTTCATATTTATTTTTCACCACTTTAATCCATCATCAATCATCCAAATATCTTCTCAATGCACTTCATTTGATGATTGAATCATTAAACCTACAAAATATGAAGTTTTTCCCATAAAAATCAATAGAAATGCAATGTTAGCCACTTTAACATAAAATGTAGATTTTTACCAAAACCTTAGTTATTTTAGTTATTAAACTAAATAATCAAACCAAAATTAACTAATAAAACACACTAAAAAATACGTAAAATATATTCTTGTCAGGTCTCTTTAAGTTAGCCTGCCTATCTCCCTGACACAAACCCAATCATGCCAGTTGCCACCAGTTTAGAATAATTAAACAATTACGGATTTAACTACCCTAATTGGCTTCAGGTTATTGAATTAATCTAGAATCCGGGCCCTGGATAATCGAATAATAAAACAACCATATGAACATAAAGTAGAAGATAGACGAATACCAGTGAATAATGGAAATAAATAAAAACTAATTCGATCTCACAAATTTAGTAGAACCAAGTCCTCCGTTGTTCCTCGACTAGATGAGAAACTTAGCCACGCCTCATGAGAAAATCTCCACGTAATTTAATTGAGGTCCAGGCCATAAAAAAACCAAGAAAGAATAAAACTAAAACTATGCTAAAAAACTAAGCTAAAACTATTGATAAGAAAACCTCCTGTACGTTTCTCCCTTTTTAAAGCCAAAAGAAAGTCTAATGCTATCTCTAGTGGTTCCCACTGAATTGAGAGTCCAAGGGCCAAAGAATTGGAGCTTTGCCAAAGTCCTTGTTTTTTAGTTTCCTCTTTACCCGTAAGACTCCTAGTACAAGTCCACCCTTTTCAGCATAAAGATAGGAAATCCCTTTTTGTAGCATCCTGTGGAGCCCGGCTTGTATTTCCTTTTAGAACTTCCCATGTGTGGAGTGTTTTTCTCAATAAAGTCTCCTTTTTAGCACTTGGTTGCTCCACTTCCTGTAATTAGGGCCAAATACCAAATATAAGTACATTTCAACAATTAAAATAATATTTGACAAGGACAAAGAGGGAAATTAATCATAAAATTAACAACAAATTATGCCCTATCAATTTTGTGAACTCAAATTTCAACAATAACAATACTAAGTCATAGCCTTTCGTTCACAACAACTCACAAATCTCAACTATCTCAACTATAAGACTTTCCTCCAAACCAGCTCTCAGAATTCAACTCAACTCTTCAAAAATTACCTAGCACCACTATAAGTATATATAGAGACCCGAGACTAAACCTAAACCAACTAGTACTAGGACTAGTATTCTTGACCAACACTACTTCACAAAAGGAAACTTAACTGGCCCAAGGATATTTCCAATTCCATGATAGAATAGACGATTACAGACTACTAATATGAATCAAACTTGACTTAATGCATTAGAACTTAAGGAAACTAAATTGTAGTAGGACTAGAGACCAAAATAAGAAACTAAAATAATTAGGAAATAAAAAAATAGAATAGCTTAGTTTAATTTTCATCACCATTCATAGGATACTAGCAACAAAACTAATTAACACTTTAAATATTAGAAATATTTCCTTTAACACAGTGAGCGAAAATATTACACCAATAAAGTAGAAAAATATCAGAAGAGTAAATTGTACGTAGGTTAAGCTGAGGTATATAGCCTATTAGAAACTAAACTGAATTTCAGCTATAAATATCCAATGACTAATTTCAGAATTTGAACAACCTTATATCAAATTGATAATTTAACCAAGCCTTTTACTTAAGCCAAATGCTATGGCTTATATTCAAACAATATTTTCATTCATGGTGCATTAATAATATAGAACAATTATATTCAAATGAAACAATAGTGGCATAGAACCTTAGTTTTGTTAGGGATGGCCATGGTTCAAATTTGAATCGAAATCAGACCGAAATTGAATCGGCGATTGTTGAACCGGAATTGAAACCAAATTTTGGAAATTGAACCAAAATCATAACTGTAACTACAAGTTCAGGTTCATATTCACCAAAATTTTGAATCAGAGCTGAAACTGATGATTTAGAACACCTGCCGTCTAAAAGAACACCGGCTATTTAAACCTATTTGGCCAATTTAGAATTTAATATCAGTAATTAACACCTAACACTAGTAGCTCAATCCTAACCTAACAATACATTATCCCATCTCATTAGTCAGCCTAGATCCTATAACAAATCTAACTTCAAGACTAATCAAATGTAATAAAAAACGAAGTATTTTTTCACAAAATTTGATTATTTTTCTTTTTTCTTGCACATGATAATATAATAAAGTTCTTTTTTTTTCCTATCTTATTTTCTAAAATTCAATTTTTATAATCATAATAAGTGTTTAAACATAACTAAGAGAACTAGAACTATAAGCGGAGTAAAATAAAAATTGAAACTAGATTGGAATTGATGGTTTAAGAACCGTAATCGTAATCATCCCTATAAGGGCTAGCTCAGGTTCCATCTTTGAGAAGATCTGGAACTGTTGATTTTTAAACTAAAACTGACCGTTTTGAGACCGTAGCCATGTCTAAGTGTTGTAACTAAAATTGCACATAGAGAACAAATAGAAGTGAATAAAAATTGGTAATTTGGTACGAAAGTGAGATGAAGGATGAAATATACTAATCCTGCTCGCACAAATGACTTAGATTCTCAAGGATATCTTTTAAAAAATTGTGTCATTTTTTAAATTGTCATTTTTATCTTGTTATTAAGGCTAAAGAACATTTTCATAACTTTGGGAGGCTAGAGAAACTCCACAAAAATGTAGTTCTTACTAGTTTTTCTTAGTTCAATTAGTTTAGTAGTTGAGTATAGAGTAGTATAGTTCATCCTACTTGTTTATTAGCTAGGCAAAGATGAAGATTGAGATGAAGAAGGCAAGGGAAGAGCTCATGTGACAAGGGTTAATTTTCTTTCCAACTCTTTATCTTTTGTACTTGATTCTAAGTTTAGTTAATATACAAATTCTGGATTTTGTGTTTATGATGTGTCTTTAAAGTTTATGCCTTGGGTTTGGTTGAATTTCCTATGATTGTTAGTGTTATTATTTGGCTATTTGATTACTAGTATTTGAGCAAGTTATTTAGTACTTTAGCTCTTTAAATCATTATTAATCTGGTACCATTAATCTTGATTATCTAAGGTATTGTTTCTGCAATGAAAATTGAGATTCAACACTGGTTTAAGAGGTGCAACACTCACGAGAGTAGTGGTGCACCTATGTGGTTTTGATGATTAATTTCATGTAATTTCATTGAAGCAATGAACTTGTAACTAATTTCATAACCATGAAAATAGATATGGATTAGTTATGAGTATAATTGATTCACTACGAAAGTAGGATTCAAATGCATAAGGAAATTACACCATAGCTAACCTAGATAGTAGTACTCAATGATCCAAAAGTCACACTTGCATGAGTAGTTAGGGATATCACAACCCAAGGAGCTTCCATTTGTTATTTTCTTGTATAAGTTCAGTAGGTTTTACTTATTATAATTCATTGATAGTTTAAATAATAGAGAAGCTTTAGTAGTGTCGGTAATTGCAATCTTCCTTGTGGGATCGACCCTTAATACCCTATACTTGCTCACGATTCGTATACTTGCGATAAATCGCATGTGGGGTATTTAAGAGTTTATAAATGTAAAACTTGATTGTGGATGAGTTAAATATTATATGTATACCCCGCACACGTCATGAACGAAAGGTTATGATTTGGTATTATTGTTGTTAAAATTTGAGTTAATAAAATCATTAGTTATTTATTTGTGTATTTGTTCTCCTCCTCTTCCCACATATCTTTATATGCTAAAATTGCTTCCGTTGAATTTTTTTTGTGCCACAAATGGTAATACCATTATGCCTTCAAACAATTTCCATGTCTCACTTCTAATTCTCAAATTGTAAAAGCATATACTACTTTATTATTAAATCCAAGTGGAAGGCATAGATGTAGAATGCAAATTAATCGGTCTTGTATCTTTCTCAAAGGAAAAAAAGAAAACCTTGTTTTTGCATAAATTTATGAACAACTCTCTAGATCAAACAAGCAAATTCAAAATGAAACATTTACCATTCGCCGAAAGCCATGAATAATATACCGAAATTTAGTAATGCCAAACCGTAAGAATAACCCTCGTCTCTTTTGAGCAAGCCAACTTGTTCATACTCTAATTTTGAAGAAAATTATTTGATTACCTCATCTTTAATCATAAATTAGAAGCATTTTATTTGAAAAGAAATGGGAAAGATCAATGTGACAATTGAAATTAAATGGTAGAGAATTGAAGTTTTGATCCCTAATGTTTAGCTCGTGTGCCAAATTAGTCTCCAATATTTCGGCCAAAACAAATCTATTCCCCAAAGTTTGTGATTTTAGGAAATTTAGGACGAAAAATAGAAATGGAACAATGACTAGTGGTCAACATGAAATTGATGTTAGTCAACAACTTTGACTTTGTAATTTTGGTCTCCAATGTTCTGATTTTCAATCATTATATTTTCTTTCATTTTAAATAGTGATATTAAAGATTTTAGCATAATTAAGATTCAAATTAGAATGGAAAAAATATTAAATGGATAATAAGAATTCTAATTAAATTTATTTTTCTTTTTAATTTTAATTTTATTTATTTATGATAAAAAATATGTCATATGTTTCTTTTCTTTTACATAGTTAAAATCAAATTTGATATAATAGATATATATTATTGTTTCTCGTTATTAATAATTAATTGATAATGATTTCTATTATTTTTTCTAATGATAATTTAAAAACTTAATTAAATATTTCTTTAAAATATAAGAAATATATAACTTTTTGCAAACTATGTTGATCTCTTTTTTTTTGTTATTTAAATAGGTTATCAATTAAGTTTGAAATGAAGTTGGCATTTTATACACATTATATGAACCATTAAATGATTATTAGGGTACATAGATTTTAAAATAAATGCTTTAGAACTACAATATTTGAGCGTTAGATTTTAATTAGTAGGAAAGACAACAAAAATAAAAGATAATTTTATTAAGAATTCCTGAAACTATATTTTACAAAAAAAAATAAATTATAAACCATTTTAGGAATTCTTCAGAAAACTATCTTTTACTTTTTGTTTCCTTCCTGTCAATTAAAATCCAATGTTCCAATATTTTACTTTTACGTATGTCTATTGAAGACATTAATAGAATTAAATTATACTTGCAATCAAGTAGATATGGATTGATTTATATTCCTTAGATTTTCAGCCTCCTTTTATTAATAGAATAATTCATATTTTTATAAAATAAAATAAAACTTTAGTTGATTAAATGAGTGTTTCCTTGAATTGTAAGTTCAATCGATAAATTTATTACTCAATTAATACCTCTTTAAATTAATAAAATTTGTATGTTCAATTAGTTGACTTTGGATTAGCTATTTTTTGATGTGTTTTTGAAAAACTTTACTGTAGCAGCGTATATGAAAAACTTTTGTATGAGATTTTTTTGAGTTGTTTTTGTTTCTATATTACTGTCGTATTGTATTTGAAAAACTTATTTTTAAAAAACAGGAAAATCCAAATGGACTGATTGAATTAGTTTTCTGTTTGGAGTGATTTTTGTTTGTACTTAGCAGATGCAAGTACGTAAAGATGAAGCACTCACTGCTATTTAACTCGAAACATGTTTATCGCATGATATGTGGGATTGTGTTCAATTCAATTGTTGTTATATTTAAGTTTACATACTATCTAATTCTAAAACTGGATTCTGATTCTAGATCATTTGGCGACTATAGGATTCATATTTAGTATTTTTCTGAAAATTTTCTGCAAGGAGAGCGGAATTATACTAGCTAATAAAAGTGACACTTCACTAAATTTCTAGTATGCCAATTGTGCACACTTTTGACGTGATCAGAACTATAAATGTCTTTAGATTCATGTTGGCTTGTCAAACCAGCAAAAATAAAAGTTCCTACTCTAAAAATATGAATTCGAGTGTAGCGGTGAATAGGGTCGTATCCACAGGGATTGGGTGATTTATTTCTTTGTGAAAAATGGGGGATTAGGAGAAATTAACCAAATAGCTCACTTGAATAAAAATAAAAACAGTATCACAAAATTAAATAAAACTAAATCAAGAAAAGGCAACACTCTAGTCGAAGGTCTAATCTCCACTTTGGTTCATTTAACTAATCATCGATACAAAGGTGAAATCACTTATTCATGAATAAACTGGTTATGATCTTCAACACGCTCTGACAACCTGCTTCGCCTTACTGTTTCGATAACCACAACACGCTCTGTGGCTATTTCTCTTGCCAATTAAGCAACCCTAAACAAGCTCTTAGGATTTAACCTATTGACAGCATTAATAATTAGAGAAGCTACCAATTCTAACTAACAAACACACAAGCTCGGTTCATTTAAGTTAGATTATATATTCCCGTGACATAGATTCGAAAGTTTCTTTTACGATCAAATTACATCACGCGCCACAGATACTAAAACCATCAAACAATTATGGATTTGATATTTTAGATGGCAATAGACTATTTCAACAATTAAATATTGATCAGGTATTTAACTGTAGAAAATAATCATAAACATGGATGATAGAGAATATATAAATACTCAGAAATAGATGAAGCAAATAAATCAAATTAGATCTCACAGAATTGTCAAACCAAAGCTTCAATTATCCTTCAACTAGAAAAGAAATTAGCCGCTCCTCATGGTCGAGTCGCGGCTACAAGGAATACTAGGGTTTATTGTAGAGAAAAAGAGAAAAAAGAATTAGAGCTAGAGAAAGAATCCGAGCCCACGTCTGTTTTCTCCCCTGTTAATAAGGATGGGCTTCCCTTTTCTTTCTAGGACTCCTACTTAAACTAAACTAACCAATCAAGACTTATCAATTGGTTTCCAAAATAAATTACATCAAGTCATAACCCCTCAAGATATCCACTTCCATGACTAATATGTAAAATCATGGGCTGCAACTGGTTTCTTGATCAATTGACAGATTGATCTCATGTCCTGCGAACTTTTGACTGCTTTGTCAAATAAGGCGTGGGCACGCTTTATAACGAAAGCTCTTCTGGACATGGACCTTTAGAAGCACCACTTCGAGTTTGACAAAGCGTGGGCACGCTTTACAAGACGTCTTTTGCAAAGTCGACTTTTAACGTGCCTTTTACTTCATTCTCACTAACAACTCCTACAAACAAACAATACTGAAATTCAAATATGAGTGAAATATATCGATTAACGCCATATTTTAGCAAAACAAAGGGAAAATATTCACCAATTATATGCACAATTAGCCACTTAACAATTCACCACAAAATTATGTGCCCAACCTTAACAGAAATTAAGCAAAAGTTGCGTGTCTTTGTATAAAATTTGGCCTTTATACAATATTTTCCTATGTTGAATATCTTTTACTATTTACAGATATTCTGTTAGAGGTATTAAAATTGTTAGACAAGTTTTTCTTTTCCTTTTTTCTTTATTATTTTGTCAAAGTGGGCATTGAGTACATATTCACAGGAACTGAGGCAGACGATGGTTTTGTTGCGTCCTGTTGTAAATTACATATGCTATACATCTCCATCCGTCAGCTGCCAAAGCCCATGTTTAAGCTGTAAAAGTTGATCTTAAGCAATTCACCAGCTCTTCCATGTCATACATGATACAGCTACTACTATGCTCATATATAGTATAGCCTCTTCGAAATGCAGCATGATATATAGATATTACCCAAGTGGCCGAAGAGAATTAAAGTTAGTGATGACTTTTAAACATATTTCAAGAAATTGCATTTAAGTCTGAAGACAATGGGAGCAAAATTTCTGTTGTGGAGCAAACAGTCACTTAATAGCACCATTGGAACTAAACTATCCTATAATTTCAAGGACAACTTGACGGCCGTACGAATCATGCTGTTGTTATTTCTAGGACAACATGACGGCCAATTCTTATTAATTTGCAATATTTAGGGTTTCCAATTTGCATGGCCTCACAACTTCTTGTTGCTTTTACATATATATATATATATATATATATATATATATATACCAAATTTTCATTGCATTTAAACTGCTATTGTTTCTCTCTTAAAAAAAAAATTCTAATTCCTAACAAATGTCAATTTTGTACCAAATTGAGGTTGTGAGTAAATCATATTTTTGGACGAAATTCGACTAAACAACGGTAAAAATGGAAATTCAGTTTTTTATACTCAACGTATAGTTAAATTTTTGCTACTTTGCTCATTCAAACTTGGCCATCAACAAGTAATACCTATGACGGCAAATTGTTGAATAAGATATAGCAAAAGTATTTTTACTCCAACAATTTCTTGTGTAATTTAAGACACTGCTTCTCTACGATGAGGAAAATATACACACATGTTACACTAGATAATCTATGCACAAAAGAAAGTTATTAATTTCAATGAAAGTTTTTGCCAATTAAGGATGTCAAAAATATAGTAAAACATCCATAGATCTACTGTTTCTTCAGATTGATTTGTTGCACTAAAATGAATAGGATGCTGATTGCTGCACTTACTATTTTCTTGTGATTCAGTAACTTCGCTGACAGTTTTGATTTGCAAGTCTTTTAGGAAAAACTGTTTACATGGAACGGCCTTTTGTCTTGAACGGGTGTTTGTTTGTTGATACTAGTACCCACACATGAAGTCATGGCTCTCTTACGCCAAACATGTTTTATTGCATGATTTGTCATACTATGTTCAACATACCGTTGATTTATTTAGGGTTAATTTCATTTGGCACCCTTAAATTATATCTTGATTCTTCCTTTAGTTTTTAAATTTTTGTGGTGGATGCTTTACTCTCTAAATTCTTAAACTCGTCTCATTTTATCATGTACAAAAATAAAATTATCAAGAGGGCAAAAATCATGTTTTCAATACATATTTATTTTTTAATCTTGTTTTTATCTCATAAAAAAGTATAAAACACATTAAAAAGTACTACAATAAAAAAATATAAGCAAATAAATTTTATTCCAAATGCACTAATTAATTTTATTTCACATTGAAAAAACATAAGCAAAATATATATATATATATATATAAGTCTATAAGCATTAAGAAAAAACACATTGAGTTGCTTAGACTTCTTTGTTGTGGATTATCTAATCTATTTTAGTGCTAAAAGATCGAATTCATAATGTAATTGTATTAAATACATTTAGTAACTATTAAAGAAAAATGTGTATATTACTATGTTATAATTATTATGTGTATTTAAGAATTAGCCAAGGATATTTTGGTTATGAAGGTATATTTTGGTTAAGAATTAGCCAAGGATATTTTGGTTATGAAAAATATACCTTCATCTTAATCTTGTCAAAAGGTTGATCACAAGTGGTAAAGTGTATATATTTCGAGTTTAGGGGGGCAAAGTGTTACAAAGGCTCAAGTTCAGGGGGCAAAGTAATTAAGCCCATAAATTATTCGGCAAATTTATGAACAGTTTTAGCTTGATACATCTCCTCATCCTATGTAGTAGCTTACTATACTTGCCTAATCATGTCTTCACAAATATACGCTTAAATGTGAGAATTCTTTTTTACTTGTACAAAATATTGACAAATATTTGCTTGTTTCATCTAAGAGTGACAAACAACGAGTTGTTAGCACCTAAACAAACAAGAAAAGTAAACTTGAAGTTCTAAAAATTTTTAAATGCAACTATTCTGTAAAAGGAAATGCAAAAGCATAAGTCAAAATCTTAAGGAAAAAAATATACTAAATACTTTGATGTAGAGTGGAATCAATGCTAAATTGTATTGATAAGTGGCAGTCAAGCGTGCTCAGAGAACACATAGTTGTTCTAATCATCCTTAATCCACTTGACAAAGTTGTTGAAATTCTTGCCAGAACATCCGTCTTCTCTAAGACTACTCATAACCTTTGCTTTTAAATCCAGGGCCCTCTCCTTGTAGCCTTTAACAGTGACTAGCTGCTCAATTTTGTTCTTAACTTCTCCTTGTGCAACGATTCCATTTTCATCTTTATCCAATCCTAATCCAACCTTCCAAACATCACATATGTAGCTTCTATTACTGAACTGGTCTGCAAAGTAAGGCCAGTGGAGGAAAGGGACACCATTGCTTACACATTCAACTGTAGAATTCCAACCACAGTGGCCGAGGAAGCAGGCAACTGAAGGATGACTCAGGACCTGCTGTTGAGGTGCCCAAGTGGCTAATCTTCCTCGTCCTTGTATTCGCTCTTTGAAACCTTCTGGATATGCATTATCTGTTTCTGCTGTTAAATTACGCCTCACAACCCACAGGAATGGCATATTGGTGCATTCAAGGCCTAGAGCCAGTTCTTGAAACTGTCTGGTCAAAACTGTGAAGCTTCCAAATGCAACATAAATGACTGATTGGTCCTTCACCTGATAATGACTCAATGACTCGTCTGTGATCAAATTCCGTGTTCACAAATGTAACCTTGATACCACTCTTGACTAGGCACAGGGCAAGTTCCATTAGGGGAAGTACATGACCTTGTGCTGGATAAGGTATGGCTAGTACATGTGGAATGCCCATATTGTTTCTTCAACACTACACTGCCACTAATCTCCATATACGTGTCCCTATTTATATGTTATAATTCATCTTTTTTCTAATTAGGTAAAGGACCCATGGCACATCAAATGTCTAATGACCAATATGTGGTCAAGTTTTCCTGAGCCTCTCATTTTATACGGTGCCCTTTGTCTTGAATGTACCTTTCTTTGTCCGATTTTGGTATCTGTCAACGTTTTCCACAATCTTGGAATTGTTGCTAACCATTACTTTTAGATTGAAATAAAAGCTGAAGATGGATTGCAAGGGACAGATTGAGATCGAAGACTTTATTATTTTAATTTTCACCATAATTGAAAGGTATGTTTCAGTTTTGTAACTTCGTTACCATGATTGATATTTTGAGTTAAAGTTTCTGCCTCAAGAGAATCCAAGACCAAATTCTGTTGAAACTCCTAAAAAAACTCATGATATTTTTAAAAAGTGAATAAATTTTCTTTCTTTGAAATGTTTGGATGCATATACTTTTAATTTGAAGGGGCAAGCTTTATACCAATTTGAATGTTGTAATTAATGGAAAATCTTTAAAAAATTTGTGTGGTCGAAACTTTTGATAGGAATGACGACTCATATTGTACGGGGAGTTGCCATTTTTGTAAGACTTGATTGCCCCTCACTGCCTTCTAAAAATTTTGTGAGATCAAAAGTATTTGGGAATTTCGCCAATTTGGTCCCTAAACATTTTCACTTAAATCAATTTCGTCCTTGATGAAATATTTTAACCAATTTAGTCCTTGAACTAGTTTTTTACTTCCAATGTAGGACTTTTCACTGCATTTTACTCAATTTGCGTGGACCAACGGGGGTATAATTGTCACACTGGTTTAATCTTTTGCAATTAACCGACGAAACAAATTAGAGATGATTACAAAAAGGGGGCGGGCATTCTCCAGGGAAAAAGAAAAGAGGAGGAAAAGACAGTCGTGCATGTTGTGAGGAATACTGGGTCACCTGTTGCCGAGAGATGCATGCAGATTAATTATCAGTTCTTCCTCTTCTGCAGTTATATTGCCTCGCTTCAAGTCAGACCTCAAGTAGTTGATCCATCTCAATCTGCAACTCTTCCCACATCTAAGTAGTCCTTCAAGCGATCAAAATGGACACAAAAAAGGTATTAATTCCATACTCAAAGGCAGGCCTTGTTGCTGATATGATAATAATGGAGAACTCAAATAACTATAACTTGGTGAAATTGTTTGTGAACGAAGATAGCAGTATCATGTGCACAGGGGTACTTGCGTTCTGAAACAATTTAGGTAACATCTTAGATAGCAGGGGATAGATTATTCTTCCCATCGCTTGAATCATCAGATCAGATTAGAATCATTAGCGAAGCAATGAAAATGGTCTAAGATGCAATTACAACTAAGATGGAGGAGGTGAAACAGGGGAAACAGGGGATAGGCAAAAGGTCAATAACCATTGCCCAAACAGGAATTCCCCTCTAGTAAACCTTACAGGACTGACTAATCCCAGCATTACATCAGTATGACTATCATGAAACCTGAAATCTTCAATGTCCTTCAAGCAAATTTGAATCTAGACAAAAAAGGCCGAACTAAAAATATCATACCATAGAAAATGTTCGTTCCAAGAAAAGTTCATCCCACTGCAGATAGCTAAAGTATAACATATTAGTTTACATCTCCTGATCAGGTAAGCCCTGAATTGCATTAGCACTAGTTCCAACTGCAAAGATTTTCACCGCCATTCTAAATCAAAGCGAATTGCTGTGTGGAAATCACCAGAGTCGCTGGAATGCAGCAAAGTCTTCTGGTCGAAAAGCTCAGGCTGCCACTCATCATGTAATATACTCTTCTTCAAGATTGCAACTTTGACATCTTTCAGATCTTTCAGCCAAAGCTTTTAAGTTTCCTACAAATTCAGATGGTCTTGATTTCTTCTGATCATCAGAAACTCGAGGAGGTACTGTGTGAAGTGAATAGTTCCATGAAAACACCACTCCTGTTGTATGATTCAAGGACAAAAGAACCGCATCCATCCATCTAGAAAAGCTGCAGAAACCTTCCGTCCTTGCCGTTGAGAAAATTTTATAGATAACTCTTCAATTTCAAGTCTAGGATCCATTGGACCGTCTTTAATCTCATTGAGATCAACTTTTGCAGATGCAGAACAACTTTTGCAGACCGTCTTTAATCTCTAGAAAGTGGACGGCCGAACAAGATGAAATCTTGACCGAGTACATGATCTGAAACCTGAAGAATAATGGGAAGAGCCCCTTGCTGTGAGATAGTGGGCATAAAGAGAGGGAGGTGGACGGCTGAAGAAGATGAAATCTTGACCGAGTACATTCAATCTAATTTGTTTCGTCGGTTAATTGCAAAAGATTAAACCAGTGTGACAATTATACCCCCTTGATCCACGCAAATTGAGTAAAATGCAGTGAAAAGTCCTACATTGGAAGTAAAAAACTAGTTCAAGGATTAAATTGGTTAAAATATTTCATCAAGGACGAAATTGATTTAAGTGAAAATGTTTAGGGACCAAATTAGCAAAATTCCCAAAGTATTTTATATCTAAAGAGTGAATTCGAATAAAGAAATCTTTAAAAAAATCTTGTAAGATCAAAGTTTTTTATATATAAAGAATCAATTCTCATATTTTACGGGGAATAAACAATTTTCTAGAACTTGTCTGCTCTTTCACTGTTCTCTAGATCCGTCTATGGTCCTTAATGTATTATGTGATTTTATATGATTTTCGTAAAAATATTCTTTTCATCTCTCACTTTTAAAATGAAACAAATTCATCTTTAACATTTAAAAATTGAATCTATAACATCTCTCAACCCAAATTTCAATATGAATCAAACCATCTAGTAATCTAGTAATAAATTTCAAGGATAGAATTGATAGATCATTCGGTCAACTCCATCACATTCACATAACATTTATTGAACCAAAAAAGGAAAAAATTAAAAAATTATAACATAAAAGGCCGTTCTTTATTTTGGAATAGTAGGTTTCTTTTTTAAAAAAATTCTTTTTATATACTATTAGAGTATACACTTACGAGTTTAGATGTTATCATACATACACAGTTTGGTGTTTAAATTTAAATTGAAATGATGTGGCAAGTATTTAGACCCATCAGTGTATAAAATAACAATGTAGGAAAAATTAATCCTTCTTTTTATGTTATAATTCTTTATTTTCCTTTTTGGGTTCATTAAATTTCATGTGAATATCAAGTTGAGTTAACCAAATAATCTACCAATTATACCTCCGAAATTTGTAATCGGGTTGTTGGTGGTTGGATTCATATTAAAAGTTGACTTTAGGGATGTGATAGTTTCAATTTTTAAATGTGAAAGATGAATTTGTTTCATTTTAAAAGTAAGAAACAAAAAAAAATATTTTTGTAAAAGGTAAGGGATGAAAATGATCATTTTCCCATTTAGTTTTGTCTGATTACTTTGTCATTGTGCCCCCACTGACATTTTAGGTGTTGGGTACTAGAAACTTTATATACTTAACCAGATGACTTGTACAATGTCCACGTGGACGTATCTATAAGCGATTTGATAGCAATTCTTTATTAAGAAAGCAAAAGAACAGATATAATTTATTAGTTAATGATTCCTACGGTGCAAGCCCAATACATTAAGGAGTACAATTCGCTAGTGAGTTTTTCTATACACAAAAATTCTTCGTACTCAAACGAATTCCTTATACAATATTTGAATGAGTTGTGGTCAAACGAGTTTGAATTTTAACCGCATAGGTAGAGGCATGCTAGAAATGTGGAATATTGTGTAGTTTTTTTAAAACTTTAGGTACAATTAAGAGTAGCATGTGTTTAGCTATATTTATCGAAATGTCCTCATTTTGATACATTTAAAATTTTGATTTATGGAGACATCTAGCTATTTTTGGAATGTAAAATTATTTTGCAATCGTTTTTGCATGGAGTACAACTCATATAAGATTATGTGTTAGTATAATTATTGAAATGGTGTTATAGATATATTTAATTAAAGTGTGGCTTTTGTTGTGTAATTAGCACATAGATATATTAATGCGTTGTGTAATTAACACGTTGTTATAACTAACCATTGGAGGATATTCCTTTGTTTGAAACAACTTCTATCTGCTCTTGGACTATTTTCAAGTGACATTTGTAAGGGCCTTTTGGGAATGGTAAATTGTAAAAATATTGATAAAATAAAGTGTACAAACGTGTGCTACAATTAGAATGTACTATTATTAGTTTTATCATATTTGATGATTATTATTTTCCAAAATGTACTATTATTTATCCAATGAAAATTTTTTTCTAACCACAGGCACTAAACATCCACGCGATGCACGGGCACTCCCCTTAATATAGGATATTAATGGGAGAATTATAGGATATTAATAGGGTCCTCCCATTCTCTTATGATAGTTATTAAAAATAAATATTGCTACTTGCTAGCTACTACTTGCTATAAATAAATTTATGCCCCCACTGAATATACTATCCTAGCTCAGCCCCTGGTAACACCACCTTTAATCTTTTAATCAGCATCTTAGAATGTAACACTCTGAGTAATATATTGAACAAGCAGTAGGACTAAAATATCCTTCACACTTGCAGGGTTTAAGACCAAAGTAATATCCTACACACTCCGCTACTATGCTACCATCTTTCCTTTAATTCTTGGTCCCCACAACCTGCGCTCCAATCTTGATGACTTTGCACTTCATTTCAATTTCTGTAGCCCAAATTGACCGAAACAGAGCATTAAAGCTCTACTTGTGAACAGGTCAAAGGATCAAATTTTTTGACCTGCATTTTAGGATCCGAGCTTTTTTAAAAATATTTTGCCAGTCAGTGCATAAGTACCTATCTGAACCGGTGGTAGTTCACCGACTTTCCCTCAACCTCTCTATGTCCTCCTCCTTAGGCATGGCCACGGTTCCAGAACCGCCGGTTCTGGTTCTTCAAAGAGGTAGAACCAAAACCGCACCATATAAGATGGTTCTGGTTCTAGTTCCAGAACTGCCGGTTCTGGTTCTTCAAAGAGGTAGAACCAGAACCGCATAATTCTGATTTCGGTTCCTTATGGTTCTGGTTCTAGTTCCGTATGGTACCCTACAATTTTATTTAATTCTTTATCCTGACCAATTTTAATATGAATATAACAATATATTTAAAATTTCAAATAGAATGTAGAAAAATAAATACAAAATAAAGATCATATTTTAATTTTATTATTATTCTACAAAGTAAGAAGTAATAAATAGACAATACAAATTTTATGAAAAGTACATTACATTGTCAAATTAAAAAATACATTACACTATCAAATGGTTGTCATGTGTTGATTTTATTGAGTTGGACAATCATTAATGTTGAAGATTTCATTTGAAGAAATATTGCAAAAAATATTTTTTTGCTTGCTTGATTTTGAAGATGAGCTACTACCATCAAAACTTGCCATTTTTTATAGCAAATAAGCAAAAAAGAATTTAATAATTTAATACTTACAAATTATAATGATAGATATTAGACGAATAAAAATAATTAAATAATTAGTAAAATATATAGAAAGTCCATAAAATTTAAACTTTCTTAAAACCTATTAAACACAATTAATTTTTTTGAATTATCTCACTACTTATATTAATTATTTTTAATGGTTCTAGAACCGGCGGTTCTGGTTCTAGTTCTATTTTTAAGAGAACCAGAACCGGAACCTTTATCCAAGGTTCTGCCACGGTTCTGGTTCCAGTTCTGGTCCGGTTCCAAACGGTCCGGTTCCGGTCCGGTTCCCAGTTCCAAATGGAACCATGGCCATGACTACTCCTCCTCCTAATATAGAGTAGGAGTAATTGTAATATAAAATTTATCTTGTTGATAAATAAAAAAAAGATTGACCAAAATAGAAATTTCTTATAAAAAAATACGTAAAACAGCAACAACTATAAATGCACTCAAAATAATAACGCAATATAAGGACCACGATAATAAATGAGTTAATCCGTGGCGTTGCTTTCATGAATGTGAAAAAACCTCTATAGCTAATTCTGGACTTTGTTGGCACATTTCCAACCATGAACATGGGAGTATCGTTGGTCAAGTTGTAACTTGTAAGACCCCCAAACGGGTCACCATTCAAAGAAAAGTAATATAGCATGAATTAGTCAAATAAGACTTTTTTTTTAGCCAAATAAGACTTATTCAACCAGTTTTAGGTTTATTTAGATCCATGTTATTTCAAATAATATTTCGCTTGCATCATAAAGTAATTTCTCACATCTCATCTTTTTTTCAATCTCACACCTTGAGAAGGATTCAATTTATACTCTCATATTCTTTTAGTTCCAAAACCCATCTTAGGTCGCGTTTTGGTTTTGTGTACCCATGCTAATTTAGGGGCTCAAAGCGGCATCACAGCTCAGTTGGTGCCCAAGAGAAATAGCAGAAAATTCTAGTAACATGTCCACTAGAAATTGTACAAGCAAAACTCTAAATGAAAACCAGAAAGAAGCAAAATCACACTGGTTAAGTTGATAGATGAATATAATCAATCAAACACTGCTAAGGAGCTACACAAAGCACCACCTCATTCAACACCGAAGTCGCCTGGCCAGAACATCCGCCTCGGTTAAACACTCAATCTTTCTTTGCTGCCTCTTGACAATACCTTTTTTTTCTAGAATTATACTGAAATTCAACCCATAATATACCCTGACGAAAATAAACCACCCGAATCTTGAAATAATTATTTTTAATTTGACTCACTAATATGCTTCCCATAAATTGCCCTGAAGAAAATGATTATTTCTAGTCTTGAAACTAACACATTAAGTCCTTGAGTTTGAACTTTCAAGTCAGACTTGTTGATGTATTAAGAAATTTTGTTTCGACAAGTTGGACACTTTCCATTTTTTGATGAAAATTTTTCTTCCAAACTGAGCCTGATATTGGCAGTGGCTTAGCTCAGCTCAAGCTTTGATAAAAGGCTCGAACCGAGTTTGGGCCAAAGTTATTTCACTTGAAAGTTCCTTGAACTAAAAAAAAAAAAAAAGGTATCAGTCTTGTACTTTCGTTAATCATTATGGCCACTTGCCAATAAATTCAATCTCAGAAAAGATTACAGTTATATACTCGAGATCAATTAATGAACATGAGTCGAACCATAGGTGCTCAATTGATTTTCAGTTTAAGTTCGAGCCAAAAATTTAAGTCGAGATTTACTCGATTAAAGGTGCGTTTGATAAAATTAAAGTTTGAAATTTAAATTCATTAACTTATTGAATTGTTAAATATTAAATCTAATACATTTGAGTGCATGTCACATTTAGTAATAAACGACTAGTTTATCACTTAATTTTGGGAGTAAGTTTTGTCTAGAAAATTCAGGTCATTTAATTAATTCAGATGTTCAATTTTGGATTATCAAATGGTTTAAATATATTAACATCTGAATCCATTAAATTTAAGTGTTGAACTGAGTTATCAAACATGGCATAAATCTAAACTTGACTTGCTGGGTGCAGTCCTCTCCACTCCATCACTTTGTTACGCAATTGGGATCGGGTCAATTATACAAGGAAAATTGTTGAATGTCATCTTAATGGTATGACAGACAATGTTATAACCTAATACTAACTTCCAAAGGATAAGGCAAACATCTTTGTCCAGTTCATTTGTTCCCTCTTTTCTTGGCACTAAATTAGTGCTAAATTAAGGAGTCATCTTCTGCAGGCCAGATTTACTCCACAAGAAATTTCTTATCAAAAACAGGAAACCGCAAAAGTACTTAATTCACTCTTCCAAAGTAAAGGGGAAGGAAGGCAACATCCATGTCCAGTTCATTTGTATTTCCCTCGTATTTTGCACTACAATTGGGACAGTCTAGCACTAAATCAAGGAGTCATTTTTTGTAGGCCAGATTGACTCAACAAGAAATTTCTTATCAAACAACAATAAATTCACTCGAAATTATTGATGCAACATAAGGACTTTGAATAAATATAATGATGTAGAAACCTCTATAGCTGCTTCTCAATGCACCAAAAATTGTACCAAAAAAAAAAAAAAGAAATTACCGGTGCAACCAAAATCCTGGTTCTAAAATGGGCAGATAGGAAAAGAGAATAGCAAACAAAAGCACTTTGCATATATACAGGTTGAATCTTCTCCCTGTCTTGGAGAATGGAGATTAGCAAACATTTATGCCCCCACTGAATATATTATCCTAGCTCAGCCCCTGGTAACACCACCTTTAATCTTTTAATCAGCACCTTAGAATATAACACTCTGAGTAATATATTGAACAAGTAGTAGGACTAAAATATCCTTCACACTTGCAGGATTTAAGACCAAAGTAATATCCTTCACACTCTGGACTTGGAGTCATAATTTCTTCCAAAGTAAAGTGTAAGGTACGCTACTATGCTACCATCTTTCTTTTAATTCCTGGTCCCCATAGTCTGCGTTCCAATTTTGATGACTTTGCACTTCATTTCAATTTCCACAGCCCAAATCGACTGAAATAGAGCTTTAAAGCTGTACTTGGGTATCGATCAAAGGATCAAATTTTTTAGCCTGCATTCTAATATCCACACTTATCTAAAAATATTATGTCATCCATTGCGTAGGCACCCGTCTGAACCGTTGTGATTCATCGAGTTCTCCTCGACCTCTTTAGGTCGCTCTCCCAATCGTGTAGAGTAGGAGTAATTATAATATAGAATTTATCATGTTGATAAATAAAAAAAAGATTGACCAAAATAGAAATTTCTTATTAAAAAAATATGAAAAACAGCAACAACTATAAATGCACTCAAAATAATAACGCAATATAAGGACCATGATAATAAATGAGTTAATCCGTGGCGTTGCTTTCATGAATATGAAAAAACCTAAATAGCTAATTCTGGACTTTGTTGGCACATTTCCAACCATGAACATGGGAGTATCATTGGTCAAGTTGTAACTTGTAAGACCCCCAAAATAGTCCCCATTCGAAGAAAAGTAATATAGCATGAATTAGTCAAATAAGAATTTTTTTTTAAAGCCAAATAAGACTTATTCAATCAGTTTTAGGTTTATTTAGATACTATGTTATTTTAAATAATATTTCGCTTGTATCATAAACATATTTTCCAACTCACCTTTTTATATTTTGAATCATCTTTTTATTTCACATACGTCACATCACAAAAAGTACTACAATAATTATATCAAATAATATTTCAAATAACACTCTATTCAAACAAAATGTTTTTCTTTTTTTGGTAAAAACTAGTGAATTATGTAATATTTCTGTGGGACATAGCATTTGCTACATCACTGATTGTGACTCTAAAGAAAAATCGACGAAATGTCATAATTTATCACAAGGGGTGGATAATTCTATGTCTCCAATATCTCTTCTAAGTTTAGTCCATGAGAAAGTAATGGATTATTCTCGGTCATTTTGCTTATGTTAATTTTTCAATTAGAAAAATTACGTGTTTTTTATTAATCTCTTTTATTTTGCAACGATACAATTGGAGTGTCTTCCATTCAAAATAAACTTTCTTTTATCCCAAAATCCATCTCGCGTCACATTTTTGCGTCATTTGCATGCTAATTTCAAAGGACAACAAAGGCATCACATTTCATTCCTGCTGAAATTTCAGCATAAAAATTCTAGTCAATAAAATATAATAGAAGAATCCCTTAATGAATCAAAATCATGCACAAGAAAACACAAGTGCACTTACCAGTAATCGCCTCATTCAGTTTCGCTAGCCAAAACATTTGCGCGAGTTACGCGCTCAATATTTGTCTACTGCCCCTTGACCAGTACGAGTAGTCATATTTTCTTTAAGTGCACTGAAATTCTACTGAATATCTCCAGTGTAGAAACAGAATGTTCTAATTTTTATTAATCATTAAAATTATCAAATTTGTATTTGATAATTTATTTGTTTTCATGCCATGGACCAGTCTTGAAACATACTTTAAGTTCGAGCTATTACAGCCACCGATTTGAGCATTTAAATCAGACTCACTGGACTATTGAGAGAGGCTTGTGGTTCTCCGTCGATTAGACTCTCCCTTCTCCTAAAGTAGGTCAGAATAGATTATAAAAATATTATTGTTGCAATAAAAAAAAATCAATGTCTACACCACTAAAGCGGACCAAATTAAGTTCCACTAACCAGGCTTTTTTGCTTCTTTAAAGACTTTATTTTTTTTTTTGGAGCATGCAACTTTAAAGACTTAAACCTGAGTTGACTCGTTGAGGATACGCAACTAGAAGGAAGGAATACAGGATTTTATAAATTATCCTACCCTCCATTTTCATTACAACACTTTCCTTCACTAATTCTCCGTACTGAAATCATGCGCGGTCATTCCATTCTGATCGGCTTATGGGCTCTCGTTGTATCAATAATACTCAATGGAAGACAACTTTGCTCAGGTTGCTTTTTAGAAGAAAAACATGCTCTCTTGGACTTCAAAGCTTCCTTAAATGTGACTACAAATGCTCATCTTATCCTTTCTTCGTGGACTGGAAAAGAAGGTGATGGAGCAAATGATGATTGCTGCACCTGGGAACGGGTCAAGTGCAGTAATATTACTGGGAGAATTGTTGAACTCCAGCTTAGTGGTTTGACAGAGAATATGCATGAGAATATGTCTGAGTATTGGTATGTAAATATAAATATTAGCACTTTCATACCTCTGAAGGACCTGCGAGCTCTAGACTTGAGTAGTAATCTCTTCCAGAGTGAAGTGACAGGTAACTATCCTTTCAAATATTCTCTCGCATATTCTCTTCCATAACACTCTATCTTTTTTTCAAATCATTTGTTTACTTTAGTGTTGTAGTCGTTTATATTGTATAATTTGAAGTTTCTTGTTCTTGGTATCTACTATTTTGGTATTCTCACCATCTCATGAAAGAGTTCTCGCACAATATTTAAGAAGATTTTTTTGAAGGTTAATATATTTAAACTTGACGTGGTACAAATTTTAGATATACTAAGTGTAGTTAGTTTGTACCAATCCAATTGGAGGAAAGTGCTATTTATTTTACCCGACAGCAACATACTGGGACCTAATTTCCTGGATTATTCGCATCAAAACCTAATTTCCTGGAGGCAAACTTTTCGAGTTTTGAGATGTTAGTATGAACAATGAATGGTTTGGCTCGACGAGTGAACGATTGAACTGGAGCAATTTTGATTAAAGGGTTTAGTTCTTTGTATTAGTCAAAGTTGGTCAACCCTAGAGTTCCAAGAAAGCCTCCGTCATCTCAAACATCTTTCGTTGTTAATTCATTCTTTGAATCACCTCTCAACCAATCATCCCATTCTTCATCACCGCAAGAAAATCCTTTAATTTTCCCCAACAATAATTGAATCTTGGCCTAAACCACATACACCATGTTGAATCTTTTCCTTCTTTGTACTTTGTAATTTACTAATTTTCCAGAGTAAAATATAAAATTTAATCTTGTATATGTTTTGATTTTGCTAAGCTTATATCGAATGATTACACAGGCAAGTAATTCATCTTTCTTCATCATCTTTTCTTTTTTCGTTCTAGCCTTACTTTTGGTATTCTTGTCCGCAGCTTGAGGCAAGTTTTTCATATTTCTTCATCATCTTTTTTCCTCAGCCTTATTTCTTTTAATTTCTCATGTATTGTAATTGTAGAAGACTCAAAATCCCGTAAAAACTGACAATAGTTTAATTAAGCAGGAAACTATTTTGCATTAAATTTTAGCTGTGAGTTAATGATTTGTGCCCCTTCAAAACAACAAGAATTAATATATCATAAATTGAAAGAAGTCAAGAAAAAATAGCAATTAAAAAAATAGCATAAAACATCAACCTATCATTTTCTGTTAGTCAATTAGCAACCAAGTTTTACTTCCACGTTTTTTGATAGTGTGTCTTATTTATTTATCAAATAGTTTTCAATTCAATGGGTGACCGGTTACAAATTAGTTTGTGTAACCACTTGCATCAAGTTTTATGCATAGTAGTTAACTTTGAAAACAAAAACGAAAAGCAAACATTTATATCTTTGCCGACGTGGAAAGTATAAAAGTGTGAAAAATTTTAAATCTTACATCATTTTATTTAGAGTCAAATATCGAAAACCTCCTTTGGATGATGCTGCCGGCAAGAACCATGGTGGACCGCTGCAAAGCTCTAATAAGTGTTTCTTTTGCCAGAAATCAGTAGGGAAGAAGAAGCTTTGTTATGAAATTTAATTTTTCCGATGATGTCATTTTGGAATTATATTTTGAAACCAAATTTTGTCTATAATTTATTTATGACACGGTTCAAAGGTCGATTTGATTATTTCATCATTGTTTTTTTATTAAAAAACTTTAATTATGCTCGATTATTAAATTTAATAAAAAAAAAGCTAACAGTTTCGCTATGATCCAAAACCATGCAGGTTAAATTGTACTTTTTCAAATTATAAGGAGGAAATGTGTATATTGGATTAGCCAAAGGGGTTTCTTTGGTATTTAGTCCGTTTATTAGAATCTGACTCGTGCTTTGCAGGCTGCAGGAATTGGGCTAAGTTGCAAAATCTCAAGTCCTTATACCTCGATGATAACAACTTCAACAACAGTATAATTCCATGTATAACTGCAATTACTAAACTTAAAAGGCTGTCTCTCCGTGATTTGGGTTTAGAGGGATCGTTTCCTATAGAAGGTATATTCACTTGCTATCTATAATTCTTATATGAGACTTTCTTTAACCTTTTTACACAATTTTCTTTGACTTTGCGCCTGTTCTATTTTTTGCTTTTCTACTTCATTTGTTTTGGGTCCTGTTCAGGACATAGAAATTAATGAATATCTAAACTTAGAATGATTCAGTATTATTTATTTGTAATCTATTTCAATTAATAGCTCTTAAATGTGAACTTTATTTGTTTTTCCTTTTACCTTCGCAAGCATGGGATTAGAGGGTAACTTAATTCACATATCCAAAGTTTGTTTACATTTTAATAATTGGCTATGGACTTAAGAAAGAAAACAAAGGGCAAATTATATTTTACATATTTTACATTTTTGTACATAATCTCCTTATGGTTTCAAAAACTATACATAACCCCCTCATGATTTAGATTAAAGTGTCAAAGTGATAGAAATAATCATTCGTAACAGAACCTTTAAAAATGTCGAAATTACATTTGTTTAAAATTTAAAATGACTGAAGTGATGAAAATATATAAACATAATATACATGATGCACTAATCCCATATGATTTTATATTTTATCATATAACCTCCTTATGGTTTAATGTTTTACCATATAACCCCCTTATGGTTTTCAAAATATACACATAACTCTCATTGTAGTTAATAAATAATTTTTAACTTTACATAGAAGCATTTTTGACGTTTTAGGTGATTCCGTTATGGATTACAGATTCCATTACTTTGGTACTCTAATCCAAACCATGAGAGAATTGTATAAAGTTTTTAAAACTATAGGGGGATTATGTATAAAAATACTAAACTATAGGGGGGTAAAGTGTAATTTGCCCAAAACAAATCGCCTGTGGGCTAACATGTGAGCAGTTGTTTGAAAGATGATAATTAGTTAATGTTTTTTTTTGTAGTTGTGAGAGATGTTGCATATGCCAAAATTATAAAGCATAGATATACAGAAAAGATAAAATTGTAGAAACCATTAGCATGAGAGCTGTTGGACCGCAGTCTGCCCATTCTAGGAGTTCTAATTGGATCATCTTCTTGCTGCAGATTTCAAGCGTCTGGAAAAATTGGAGTTTCTTGACTTAAGCTATAATCAATTTTCTGGTTCCATGTCCTTTAAAGGTACGCATATCCAAGCGTCTGATTTCAAGTGTTTTTTTTTTTACAAAAAAAAAAATTACAGTCCCATGATTTGGATCCTGTCACATGATTTGGAGTATAACCATTATTATAAGGATAGGACAGAACTATCTGTGTACTTTTCCCTATTTCTATAATTTGATGTTATATTATGTCCACAATTCCAATAAGAAAATAAATTCCTAAAATTAACAAACTTTGCCATAATTTCTAGATTAGCTGTACATTAGAATTATCCATACGTTTTAGGTGGTTTAACTAACTTTCATTTGAAAAATGGAACATGAATAAAATGTGGGAGTTCTATTTGTGAATCTAGAAGGATCCGGTATTTAAATTTTTCTTTTCATTTTAATTTAGAAACCCATTCAGTAACTACCAAAGAAAAATCAAGTACACTTTTGTCCTTTTCTGATGTAACGTTAAATATCAATACTTAATATTATAAAATTACAGATCTAGTAATGAATTCAAAATGTTATTTTTAAAGATAAAGTGAATCACCAATCACTAAACCTTTCTAAAATCTAATTTAGCTGTAGTGTTTCCTGTATCAACTGAACTGCTAAACTCCTAAAAACAATTAATTGGTCGTTCTATTTATTTTTTTTTCAATTAAAAAGAGACAAAATTTACGGCATGTGATGAATTGCACGTTAATTTGGAACATTTTCATCACTGCATATAAGAAAATAATAAATTGGACTAAATGAGAATTTAGAAAAGTTTACTGATTGTTGACGTGCTTTATTAGAAAACATTTTGGAAATTAAATTAAAAAATAAAAAACTATATCAGCAAAACATAATGTCCTTGCACTCCTAAATCTTTCGAGAAATAATAGAAGTACTTTAGTCAGAAAATAACTTGATTCATAAAATAATAGAGAAATTAAATTTACAAAAAAAAATGTCGCTGCAAATTTTTAAGAAAATATTATATTGGCCAACAAGTAAAGAAGAATATAAAGCAGAATTTCTTCGAAAAGAAAGAAATTTAGCATTTCCTAATTCTTATATGAGACTTTCTTTGACCTTAGGTAAATTTCTTTGACTTTCTGTTTGTCTATTTTTTTCTTTTCCGCTTCATTGTTGTAGGTCATGTTTCGCACATAGAAGTAAATGAGGATCTTTACTTATAATGACTTAGTATTATTTATTTGTACTCTATTCCAATTAAAACCTCTTAAATGTGAACTTTAATTGTAAAGTGTCTTATTCTTTTCAATTTTACCTTCACAAATATGGGATTAGAGATTAGAGGGGTGACTTAATTTACAAATTCAAAGTTGTTTACATTCTAATAACTATCTGTGGACTAACATTCGAGCAGTAGTCTGAAAGATGTTAATTAGTTAATTTTATTTTTAATGTGGTGATATACCAAAATTATAAAGTATAGATATACCAGAAAAGATTAAAAAAAAAAGCCCAATCTATAGGCATTAGGGTTGTGGGCGTGGAATCTGCCCATTCTGAGTTCTTGGATCATCTTGTTGCTGCACAATCATCTTAAACTTCGTTCGTTGTTAATTCAATCTTTGAATCACCTCTCAACCAATCATCCCATTCTTCATCACTGCAAGAAAATCCTTTAATTTTCCCCAACAACAATTGAATCTTGGCCTAAACCACATACACCATGTTGAATCTTTTCCTTCTTTGTACTTTGCAATTTACTAATTTTCCAGAGTAAAATATAAAATTTAATCTTGTATATGTTTTGATTTTGCTAAGCTTCTATCGAAAGATTGGCCATTTAGAACCTTGATTACACAGACAAGTAATTCATCTTTCTTTATCATCTTTTTTTCTTTCGTTCTAGCCTTACTTTTAGCATTCTTGTCCGCAGCTTGAGGCAAGTTTTTCATATTTCTTCATCTTTTTTCTCAGCCTTATTTCTTATAATTTCTCTTAATCTGCGTGTATATCTGTATTATAATTGTAGAAGACTCAAAATCCCATACAAACTGACGATAGTTTAATTAAACAGGAAACTATTTTGCATTAAATTTTAGAGATAATCTCAAAAACCTCCCTTGAGTTTTTTTAACAATTTTATTTAGTTCTCTCGAGATTTTTAAAATTACACATACCTCTCTTGTAATTTAAAATGACAATACAACCCTTAAATATTTTAATGAAATTCTCTTGTTTGGTATGCTTCTAGTTAGAATGACTTTTTAAATTATTTTTTCATTCTTTTTCCTTCTTATTCCTTTTAATTTTAATTTTTTACCAATAAAACTGCAGAACTATCACTATTATCTCTAACTTATATTGTAACCAAATGTCGAACTAGTGATTTTTTTGACGAGTTAACTTTATACGTAATCCAATGTTTTTTTGCTAATCTTTGTTTTCTATTTTTTGGTATTAAAATTAACAATAAATCAAAAAGAAACGGCCCAAAACCACTATTAAATTATGATAATCCCACTAATCGAAAAATTCATAAACTCTAAATCAATTATTTTGACATTTTCTTTTCTATCTTATAAATCTAAATCCATAATAAAAATACTATCAAAAGTATCCTATTATAGTGATAAAATTATTATTATAGCTGTTTATCAAATAGTAGGTATGGACATAAAAATTTTGGCACCTTTTCCTTATAATTACGTTAGATAATCTTATAATTGTGTAGGGAAGTAAATTAAAACTCAATACACTAGGGCATTTTTAGGTATTCATTTAAAAATTTGCTGAAGTCAATATTATTTTAAGGTTTGGTTACTAAAACTATCAAATCAGGGGAGGTAGGTGTAATTTTTCAAATCTCAGGGAAGCTCGGTAAAATTGTCAGAAACCTCTCCTGAAGTTTTTGAAATTATCCCTAAATTCTTCAAAACAACAAGAATTAATATATCATAAATTGAAAGAAGTCAAGAAAAAATAGCAATTAAAAAATAGATCATACAGGCATAAAACATCAACCTATCATGATGGATTAGGAGCAATAATTAAGGAATGTATACACGAGTAAATTGATGTCTCTAAGAAAAAAACAGGCAATTTATGTGGAAAAAAGTGAATGGATCAAGAGAAGAGACTAAGATATTGCATTACAAAGTATACTTTTTATTTTTTGATAGTGTGTCTTATTTATTTATCAAATAGTTTTCAATTCAATGGGTGACCGGTTGCAAATTAGTTTGTGTAATGTACAACAATTTTACCACTTACATCAAGTTTTATGCATAGTAGTTAGTTTCAGTTTTTCTTACTTCGACCTATCACTAAATCATCAAGTTTTATGCATAGTAGTTAACTTTGAAGACAAAAACGAAAAGCAAACATTTATATCTTTGCCGACGTGGAAAGTATAAGTGTGAAAAATTTTAAATCTTACATCTTTTTATTTAGAGTCAATTATCGAAAACCTCTTTTGGTAGAAGGAATAGATCAGCTCCCTTTGGATGATGCTGCTGGCAAGAACCATGGTGGACCGCTACAAAGCTCTTTTGTCAGAAATCAATAGGGAAGAAGAAGCTTTATTATGAAATTTAATTTTTGCGATGATGTCATTTTGGAATTATATTTGACACCAAATTTTGTCTATAATTTATTTATGACATGGTTCAAAGGTCGATTTGATTATTTCATCATTGTTTTTTTTATTAAAAACTTTGATAGTGCTCGATTATTAAATTTAATAAAAAAAAATACTAACAGTTTCACTATAATCCAAAACCATGCAGGTTAAATTGTACTTTTTCAAATTATAAGGAGGAAATGTGTATATTGGATTAGCCAAAGGGGTTTCTTTGGTATTTAGCCCGTTTATTAGAATCTGACTCGTGCATTTGCAGGCTGCAGGAATTGGGCTAAGTTGCAAAATCTCAAGTCCTTATACCTCGATTGGAACAAATTCAACAACAGTACAATTCCATGTATAACTGCAATTACTGAACTTAAAAGGCTGTCTCTCTCTAATTTGTTTTTAGAGGGATCGTTTCCTATAGAAGGTATATTCACTTGCTATCTATAATTCTTATATAAGACTTTCTTTAACCTTTTTACACAATTTTCTTTGACTTTGCGTCTGTTCTATTTTTTGCTTTTCTACTTCATTTGTTTTGGGTCCTGTTCAGCACATAGAAATTAATGAATATCAAAACTTAGAATGATTCAGCATTATTTATTTGTAATCTATTTCAATTAATAGCTCTTAAATGTGAACTTTATTGATGTGGAGCAAATTACAAAGCATCTTATTTGTTTTTCCTCTTACCTTCGCAAGCATGGGATTAGAGGGTAACTTAATTCACATATCCAAAGTTTGTTTACATTTTAATAATTGGCTATGGACTTAAGAAAGAAAACAAAGGGCAAATTATATTTTACATTTTATATTTTACATATTTTACATTTTTGTACATAACCTCCTGATGGTTTCAAAAACTATACATAACCCTCTCATGATTTGAATTAAAGTGTCAAAGTGACGGAAATAATCATTCGTAACAAAACCTTTAAAAATGTCGAAATAACATTTGTTTAAAATTTAAAATGACTGAAGTGATGAAAATATATAAACATAATATACATGATGCACTAATCCCATATGATTTTATATTTTATCATATAACCTCCTTATGGTAATGTTTTACCATATAACCCCCTTATGGTTTTCAAAATATACACATAACTCCCATTGTAGTTAATAAATAATTTTCAACTTTACATAGAAGCATTTTTGACATTTTAGGTGATTCCGTTATGGATTACAGATTCCATTACTTTGGCACTCTAATCCAAACCATGAGAGAATTGTATAAAGTTTTTAAAACTATAGGGGGATTATGTATAAAAAATACTAAACTATAGGGGGGTAAAGTGTAATTTGCCCAAAACAAATCGCCTGTAGACTAGTTGCTTGAAAGATGCTAATTAGTTAATCTTTTTTTTTTTTTTTGTAGTTGTGAGAGATGTTGCATATGCCAAAATTATAAAGCATAGATATACAGAAAAGATAAAATTGTAGAATCCATTAGCATGAGAATTGTTGGACCGCAATCTGCCCATTCTAGGAGTTCTAATTGGATCATCTTCTTGCTGCAGATTTCAAGCGTCTGGAAAAATTGGAGTTTCTTGACTTAAGCGATAATCAATTTTCTGGTTCCATGTCCTTTAAAGGTACATATAGTTTAACTGGGATACGTGTTTTTTTTTTTAACAAAAAAGAATTACATTCCCAGAATAAGCTTGATGCGAAATAATTTTCTTTGGATCCTGTCACATGATTTGGAGTATAACCATTATTTTCTCTTTCTATTTCAAGATTATAAGGATAGGACAGAACTATCTGTATACTTTTCCCTATTTCTATAATTTGATGTTATATTATGTCCAAATTCCAATAAGAAAATAGATTCCTAAAATTAACAAACTTTGCCTAAATTTCTAGATTAGCTGTACATTAGAATTATCCATACGTTTTAGGTGGTTTAATTAACTTTCATTGAAAAATGGAACGTGAATAAAATGTGGGAGTTCTATTTGTGAATCTAGAAGGATCCGGTATTTAAATTCTTCCTTTCATTTTAATTTAGAAACCCATTCGCTAACTACCAAAGAAAAATCAAGTACACTTTTTTCCTTTTCTGATCTTATGTTAAATATCAATACTTAATATTATAAGGGCTATTGTAATGAATTTAAAATGTTATTTATCACCAAACCTTTCTAAAATCTAATTTAGCATACTGTAGTGTTTCCTATGTCAACTGAACTGCTAAACTCCTAAAAATAATTAATTGGTGGTTCTATTTTTTTTCCAATTAAAAAGAGATAAAATTTTACGGCATGTGAATTGCACGTTACATTTGGAACATTTTCCTCATTGCATATATGAAAATAATAAAATGGACTAAATGAGAATTTAGAAAATTTACTGATTGTTGACATGCTTTATTAGAAAACATTTTGGAATTAAATAAAAAATAAAAAACTAGATTAGCAAAAATTATGACACAGGTGTTCCTAAATCTTTTGAGAAATAATAGAAGTACTTTAGTAAGAAAATAACTTGATTCATAAAATAATAGAGAAATAAAATTTACAAAAAAAAAAATGTCGCTGCAAAATTTTAAGAAAATATTATATTGGCCAACAAGTAAAGAAGAATATAAAGCAGAATTTCTTCGAAAAGAAAGAAATTGAGCATTTCCTAATTCTTTTATGAGACTTTCTTTGACCTTACGTAAATTTCTTTGACTTTCTGTTTGTCTAATTTTTCTTTTCCGCTTCATTGTTTTAGGTCTTGTTTCGCACATAGAAGTATTATTTATTTGTACTCTATTCCAATTAAAAGCTCTTAAATGTGAACTTTAATTTTACCTTATTCTTTTCAATTTTACGTTCACAAATATGGGTGGCGTAATTTACAGATTCAAAGTTGTTTACATTTTAATAACTATCTGTGGACTAACATGCGAGTAGTAGTCTGAAAGATGTTAATTAGTTAATTTTATTTTTAATGTGGTGATATACCAAAATTATAAAGTATAGATATACCAGAAAAGATAAAAATGCCCAATCTATAGGCATTAGGGTTGTGGGCGTGGAATCTGCCCATTGTAAGAGTTCTTGGATCATCTTGTTGCTGCAGAATGCAATTGTCTGAAAACATTGGAGCTTCTTAACTTATATGGTATGTGTGTCCTTTAATGGTATGGGATTTGCTGGTTCCTTATCCTTTAATGGTATGTGTGTCCAATCTGAGATAAAGTTATACATGGTTTACCTAGAATAAGTTAGAATCGAAATTATTTTCTTTGAAGTATTAAGTGTCATTTTCTCTTTCTATTTCAAGATTAGATATAAGTAGGAGGACTCGAATATGATACCTCTCACTTATACTCCACCACCCAACCCATCCGCCCCCCTCCCCCAAGATTATAAGGATAGGATGGAAATATCTATACAACTAATTTGATGTTAAAATATGTCCAAATTCCGAAATAAATTCACAAAATTAACAAAATCTGCCTTCGTTTTAGTAGGTTTAATTAACCTTCGATTGAAAAGTGGAACATAAACAAGAGGTGGGAGGATTATTTGTAAATCTAAAGGGATTAGTTATGTAAGTTTTTCTTTTGCATTTTCACACTAAATTTTGCAAATTGTTTCTCATATGCACATACAAAAAACATACTTTTCCTATTAGCATGCAGATTATTAGTATAAAAAATTGATATTTAAAAAGTTAATATAATACAAAAGTAAAACGTAATATTACTATTCAACTATATAATTAAAAACAAAATAAAATATTTTAATTTAGCGCTCGAATTTAGCTGGTTATCAAACATATTTCACTTTATGAAATTTAGGTTTCAATTAAGTTTTAGTTTTCAGGTTTTAGTTTTTAGTTTTATCAAACATCCCCTTTGTCTACCATATAACTTTTTACTACCAAATGACAAAGCTGCCCCTGCAGAGTGTGCAGCTCACATGCAATGAATTTCGTCTATTTTAATCGAGCAAATGGATAGAATAGCCCAATTCGATCCTTCTTAGCTGTTCAATGCATCATTGACGTGAAAAAATAGTATAGTGGATTAAATAAGACTTTGAAAATTTTATCGACCTGTGGCATAATTTACCTTGTTTGAAATATACAAATTCTTATAGAATAGGGGATGGAGATGCAACAATAGTTATGTAATTTTGATATATCCAAAACTATAATACTAACATAAAGTTTTGAACTGCAGAATTGAAGCTGGAGAACTTGAAGGTACTCAATCTTGGAGGTACAAATTTTAACAAACTCTCGGACATTGAGGCTTTAACTTTTCTCAAAGCCTTATCTTTGAGCGGTATCGGTATTAATGATTCCTCCGTCCTTCAAGGTAATAAGATAGGCTGTGAAAGGCTCGGTTGCTTGCATGAAGTTGCTATTTACTTTTCAAATGTTGAGCTTGAACGGATGAAATTTGGAAACCAACATTTCAATTTTTTTTGCGTGTAACATATGAATGATTTCATGGTTTCTGAATTGGCTATATATTGACAATTCATACCTCGCATCAACTATTACTGTACGAAAAGCTTATAATGAACTTGTTTTCTGGGCAGGAATTTGCAGTTTGAAGAATCTCGATGAACTTCAGCTGAGTGACAATAATTTTTACGGGCCTATTCCTATGTGCTTCAGAAACTTGACATCTCTTCGAATTCTTGATCTCTCCAACAATATTCTCAGCGGAAACATCCCTGCAGCTCTCATTACTCCTCTCGTACACCTTGAGTATCTCTCCCTCTCTGGCAACCTTTTTGGAGGTTCTTTTTCTTTCAATTCTTTGGGCAACCATTCAAAGCTTCAGTGGTTCGAACTTGGACCTTTGACCAATGATTCACATGTCGACACTGAGGATCTTGCTCTGCCCCCACCATTTGAGCTAAAGGTTCTTTCTTTATCTGGCTGCAACTTGAATAATCAGACTCGAAAAATCCCAGGTTTCCTGCTCTATCAGAAAGAAATGCGAATTCTTGATCTTTCTTCCAATAAGTTAGTCGGCCAGATTCCTACTTGGCTTCTGCAAAATAATACAAACTTTGAAGTTCTTGTTCTAAAGGATAACTCTTTTACGGGTCCGTTTCTTGTGGATGATTCTCCGGAAATATATCTAAGGCGATTAGACATCTCAAACAATGACGTCAGTGGTAAGGTTCCTCAAAATATCGGTTTATCTTTTCCATTGCTGTGGTACTTGAATTTGTCAGGAAATTCATTTGAAGCCAATATTCCCGGGTCATTGGGAAACTTGACAGAGGCACTATCAATTGATTTGTCCCACAACAAGTTTTCAGGGGAGGTACCAGGTCAAATTGGAACTGGATGTTTAGATCTTACAACATTGGTATTGTCTTATAATAATTTGCATGGCAATTTTCCTTCTGGGTCCACGAACTTAACAAGCCTAGCATTCCTTCACTTGGATAATAACCATTTTATTGGGAGCATTTCACATGGATTATCTCGTTCTCCACGTTTATCTTTGCTGGATATTTCAAACAATTCTTTTCAAGGCAAAATTCCAAGTTGGATTGGAAATTTTTCATATTTGAAGGCTCTTGACATGTCAGCCAACTTGCTAGAAGGTAGCTTACCAGATGCTATATGCAAACTTCGGACTCTTACATTTTTAGACCTCTCCAAAAATCAGTTGATCGGACCTTTGCCAGCTTGCTCCGAGCTTACGTCATTGATGTTCATCCACCTGCATCACAACATGATCTCAGGGCCCATCTCAAACATGCTGTCTGGAAGCTTCTATTTGACGACACTCGATTTGGCTTACAACATGCTGTCTGGCGGTGTACCACGCTATATTGGTAAGCTTAAAGAGCTCAGGGTTCTTCTCTTGGGGGGAAATGAATTGCATGGTCATATTCCTTTGCACTTATGTCAGCTGCAGAATGTGACAATTATGGATCTTTCTCAGAATAAGTTTTCTGGGCCACTGCCCACATGCTTCAACAAAATTTCTTTTGGCAGTGGGCAGTTCTCCAAAGATGCATTTTTTACCTATGAACCGTATGGTGATATTGAATCCATCCCAGAGTACCCTGGATCTCATTTTCTGGCTATGGAGATAAGCTGGAGTGAGTATTCTATAACTTTTTCCGAGCAAGAAAAAGTGATATTCACAACAAAAAGTAGAAGCGAACGCTATGCAGGGAATATATTAAATTTCATGTCTGGACTTGATTTGTCGTGTAACCAATTGATTGGAGTGATTCCTCCTGAATTTGGTGATCTCAGACATATCCGGGCATTAAATTTATCCCACAACTACTTGCAAGGATCCATTCCCTCAAGACTTTCCATGTTGAACCTAGTAGAGAGCTTGGATCTTTCTTACAACAATTTCAGTGGCGAAATACCTTCAGAGCTGGCATCCTTGAACTTCTTGTCCATCTTCAATGTGTCATACAATAACTTGTCTGGCAGGGTACCTGATACAGGGGAGTTTGCAAACTTTGACGACCGCAATTATAGAGGAAATCCAGGTCTCTGTGGACCATTGCTCAAGAGAAGTTGTAACCCCTTTGCTCCACACCCTGAAAATGATGGTGATCAAGACATAGAAGTTGACGGTGCAATTGATGTGGCAGCATTCGCTTGGAGCTTTTTTGCTTCATATATGGTGATCGTGATTTCATTTGTGGTAATTCTTTGTGTTAGCCCTTATTATAGAAGAGCATGGTTTTTTTATATTGATTATTGGATCCTATCTAGATTCTACGAGTATTGCAGGTCTCGTTCCTCTGAGAAAAAGCAAACATGGAAAGTGTTCAATTGGAACATGAGAAGGAGATGAATTGGTCCTAGTTACTCCATTGGGATTCTCGAATTTGGAAAAAGGTCCAATGTATCTGCAAGTATTGAAAGAGGAACTATATGAGCTGAAATTTCAATCATATTCTTGCTCTCATAAAGATTGAAAATATTAGTGCCACAGAAAACAATTAGTTGCTTTTGCTGCCAAAGTGGGTTCATCTCCATAACCAGAAACAATAATAAACTGAATTATTGGTCAGACAAAATAAATTTAATATGTTGATTATGTGTTTGTTAGTTTCAGCATTCCTTTCTGTTTGTGGAAATTAATTTTTATTTTCCAATAGAGTTAATCTTCGGGAAGGGAGTAGAGCAATGAAAATGAAAATGAAAAACTTACAACGAGTTGAGACCATCAACAATATATTTTGCACTACAGTTTTTTATTCTCATATTTGCGGTTTAATTTTCTTTATTTGCACAATTACTATTTCTTTTCTGAATAGCCATAAATTTTTTTGCCTAATTATTCTCATATTTGTTTTCCTTTTTCTAGCAGCGTAGGGAGAGGAGAGGAGGATTAAAACTCAAAATCTTTATATTTTGAGGTTTTAAACTTAGCCACTAGATGATTAACGAAAATGTGGCACAGCAAGTAAACAATTTTTTATTTCTTGATTTATTAGTTTAATTAACTTGTAAAATTTGTGTATTTTTCACTAATTATTTTTTTTTACAAAAAAAAAATTGTATCAATATGAAAATTAAAGCAGTTCAAACTATTTCTACCTATTCCCTTGACAGTTGACAATGATACAATTTAGACCCACATATTCTCTTGGTCCCAAAGCCCATCTCAGGTCACGTTTCGGCTTCGAGTACCGATGCTGACATTGGGCCACAAAATGGTATCACAACTAAGTTCGTGCCCAAAAGAAATAGCAGAAAACTCTAGTAACATGGCCACTAGAAATTGTACAAGCAAAACTCTAAATGAAAATGAGAACGAAGCAAAATCACACTGGGTCAGGTGATAGATGAAAATAATCAATCAAAATACTGCTTAGGAGCTACCCCAAGAAGCAAGTTTACTCGGCAATAACCACCTCATTCGGCACCGAAGTCGCCTGGCCAGAACATCCGCCCCGGTTAAACACTCAATCTTTCTTTGCTGCCTGTTGATCATACTTTTTTGTTTTTCCTTGAATTATACTGAAGTTTCAATCCGTAATATACCCTGACGAAAATGAACCACCCGAATCTTGAAATAATTTTTTAAAATTTGACTCACAAATATGCTTCCCATAAATTGCCTTGAAGAAAATGATTATTTTTAGTCTTGAAACTTCTTTTTTTAGTGGGTTCGATTCTGGTCACCTGGCAGCGGGATTTGAACTCACGATTTTTTGTAAAAAAGTAATATGTTCTTGTCAATTGAGCCGACTTACTATTCTTGAAACTAACACGTTGAGTGTTTAAGTTAGAATCATTGATGTATTAAGAGATGATTTTGAATTAATAGGAGTCGAAATTTTGTTTGAAACGGTTGTGCACTTTCCACTTTTTGATGAGAATTTTTCTTCCCTACTAAAATGATCCTCATAATGACAGTGGTTTAGCCCAACTCGAGTTTGAGTAGCTTGATAAAAGGCTCTACTAAAGCTCGGGCCAAAGTTATTTGTGAATGTAGTTTTGTAACCTTGTTAATCATTATCCCCAAGTGCTACTAAATTCATTTTCAAAAAAGATCATAGTTATATACACAAGATCAATCAGAGAACATGAGATGTCCGATAGGTGCTCAATTGATTTTCAATTTAACTTCGAGCCAAAAATATAAGTCTAGCTTCACTTGATCAAGTCTAAGCTCGACTCGCCGATTTGCAACCTTACATATGAGTTGACTTGTAGAGTAGTCTTCACTACATCATTTGCTACGCAACTGGGATCGGGTTTGTCCTAATACTTGCCTTCCAAAGGGGAAGGCAACATCTTTGTCCAGTTCGTTTGTCCAATTCCCTATTCTTTTGCACTCCAATTTGGACAGTTTAGCACTAAATTCAGGAATCATTTTAAAAAAGGATTCATTTTTAGTAGACCAGATTGACACAACAAGAAATTTCTCATCAACGACACGGAAACAGCAACAATAATAAATACACTCGAAATTATTGATGCAATATAAGGACTTTGATAAATACAATCATGTAAAAACCTCAATAGCTGCTTCTCAATGCACCAAAAATTGTACAAAAAAATAAAAGAAACTAGCCGTGCAACAAAAATAATGGTTTTAAAATGGGCAGATAGGAAAAGAGATTAGCACTTTGTATATGTATACAGGTTGGATCTTCTCCCTGTTTTGGAGCATGGAGAACGTAACTAATTTATACAAGTTACTTTTAGATATTACGATAATAAATATCTCCAGCGTAAAAATAGAACCTTGTAATTTTATTCATTAGAATTACCAAATTTGATATTTGAAAATGTCTTTTTTTCTCACCAGGTATTGCCTTGAATACATACTTTAAGGGCTAATTTCTTCGTTTATTGCTTAAAAAAAATCGTGCAAGTATTGGTCTGACAGAGAGAATGTATTGTACTACACCTATCCGGCTTAATCAGGCTACGAAATTTTTTTTTAATTGCTGAACTGCTAGGGCGAGTCAGCCCAGCAGCCTGGATTTAAACAAAAAAATCTGATGGCTACGGGAAAAAAAATGTCAGCAGTCAATCTACTTTTACGTTTTTTCCTTTTAGACACCCGTAATTTAGATTCTCTAAGTGGTCAGATGCCAAACCTAACTTGAAACATCGTTCCTAAATAGAAACTTAACCTCATAGTGACAAGGTGTCAGCCTATGCAATAATAAAAACCTACTCAAACTAAAAATAATTTCTGTAGATAGTGATAAGCAGGGTCGAATCCACAGGGACTGGGTGTAATTGCTTCTTTCCAAATTCACAGTGACAAGGGGGTATTTTTATATCAGGGGTGACAATTTAAGTAATTCAACTAAAAGTAAAATAATAAAAATAAAATAGCCAACTAGAAATTAAATAACAATTACTAAAATCAAATGAGTGATAATTAAGGATCTAGCCAAGGAATAACTTCAGCAATGGTTCACCTAATTGATCATCGAAACAAAGGCAATTCCAATTATTTACTAATAAATAGGTTATAACTGCCAAACAAGCGATGACAGTCAACCCCTCCTTACTGTGTCGATGATTAAGGTACGCCCGTTAATCACTGCTCTAATTTAGAATAATCTTAGGTACGCCCATAAGATTTAATTCCCCAATTGCCTTACGTATTAGAGGAGCCCTATTCTAACCAAATAACGCACTACCAGGGTTATTTTAGATTAGCCCGCATATTCTCCTGACACAAATCCAATCATGCCAGTTATCACTATTTTGAGACAATTAAACAATTACGGATTTAACGTCCCAATTGACAATAGATTATCAAATTAACTAATTATCCGGATCCAAGACAATCAATTAATTAAACAATTATAAGCACTGTAACTAGGATATATGCGAATACCAATAAATAAAAAATTAAATTAAATTAAATCGATCTCATAATTTTAGATGACCCAAAGCATCCGTTGTCCCTTGACTAGACAAAGAAAATTAGTTCATTCTTGGTGCACAGAGCCCACGCAAAATTGTAAAGAAAGCAGCGGCCATGGTCTCCGATTTAGAGGACCCAATTCATTCGAATCCTGAAATGAAAAGCTAAACTACAAAAGAGATTGCTTGGTTCTAATGGTCCCTGACATCTGCAGGGAACAACTACTCAAAGACGGACACGGAAAAGTCAAAGTGAAAAGCTAAAGGTAGTGCTTGTTCTCTGCTATCTAATAGTTCCCCCTTCTAATGGCCTTAGCTATTTCCTAGTCTTATTGCCACTCATGCTGTGCGGCGGCTCTTAGGGAAAAGAAAAATTCAGCCGTCCTCTCCTCTTCAGTAATTACCAAAATGGGTCAAAGTTTTCCTTTGCCAACAATACCCTCGGGTAAGCTCTGCGACTTGGACTGCTTTCCTGTCAAATTGGTACTTGTTTTCATATTTTTGTTCTACTCCCTGAAATAAATGCAAAATACTAAAAGTGAGTAGAATCCAACAATTAATCCACACCAGATCAGGTAATAGGGGAAATTAATAATAAATTAAATAGTAAAATTGCAACCAATCAATTCCCCCCACACCTAAACCATGCTTGTCCTCAAGCATAAGAACAGCAAACAAGTACCAATATCTGACAATGGTCATTGCTCCATCTACCATATTGCCAAAATACCAAGAAAAATATATATCAAGCATGGGTGATCAAGATCCAAGAAACATCACTTCGGTTAGCTTCTAAACCACAAACTCCTCCAATTTCAGGTTAACTAATCTAAGAAAAATGAATGACGCACAACATTTATCAGCAAATGGTCCAACTATTAACCAAAATCTCAACATTAAATTCATAAATCGGCAAGCTGACTTTTATTATACACTAACACAACTTTCACTTTTTTTTTATTACATATTTCTACTTTTCTCTTTTTCTTTTTCTCCTTTTTTTTTCAATAGTAACAAAAGATTTAGTCGCTAGCCATTGGAGCCTTTTGACGCGAACTCTGACATTTGTTAGATGAAAGAGCCCAATTACTCAACTTCTATCGCCACGTGACCACGCACTCATAGCAATTACTACTTTTTGACGCGAGAATCGACACTTTTGGTGAAGATCCCCGGTTACTCGGTAGTAAATACTAGCGGAGTACAGTCAACTCTTATTCACAGCCACATAGCACCAAAAATTCAAAATAACACAAAAATCAAAAGAAAATTTGTAGCCGCTAGCCTCATTTTCAAATATGGAGAACTAAGGTTAATAACCGGACCAATTCACATGAAAATGCCAACAATCATTCCTTATGCCTAGAAAAGTTAACCAAAAATTATAAGAGTAAAACAATCATCGATATTCACCAAAGAGATGTTTTTGGATTCAACCACATTAACTTGATACATTCTTATTATTAAAACTTGGCAATAGTAGAAATAGAGGCAACAATCCAATATCAAACCTTGGCATGCACATGTGAGCTAATCACTAAAAAAAAAGAAAGAAAATGCACGAAAGATGGCCAAGTAACAATAATAAAGGAAAAACTAGAAACGCTAGCACCCCCATTTGTTCCCCCCTCCACCTAAATCCTACATTGTCCTTAATGGAGGTAATAAAGTAAGTAAAGCGAAGAGAACAATGAAACTTCCCTGTCGAATGGCTAAGGGATAGGAGGGAACAGTGGAGTGAAACCGATGTGATGGAGTACGCGGCCAAGTTCTGAGACATCTCAACCCAATTCAACTAGTAAATGCAAAACTCTGTCCACCCAAAATCTCAACAAAGTCTCCAATTGGACAGTGGATATCTCAACTCAAAATCGGCAATTCCAGCAATAGCAGTTTAGAACTTTGACAATAATAACTCAATTACAAACTCTCAGCTATCAGGCAGGCAACCAACCCAATAGAAGCAACACAATCAAGGCCAATTACCTCAACCAGTATCACTGGTGTGCCACACAGTTGATGTAAAATCTCAAACGGTCAACCCAAATCACTTGATATTCCAACCAATAGCAAACGGCACCAGAAATAAAAAGGAATCAAAATGGCAACCACCGTGCACAGAACTCCCAAACAATTCCCAAATAATAGGCGTAAAATCAAGCAAATCAATCCCACTAGTGCAATACAGGGCAACCAAGTAAGCAAGTGTAGCAAGAAATTAAAATACGATACTCCAGAAAATGATGTCCCAGAAAATGAACTAGCGATTGGAAGCATACAATACCTCTACCTGTCAAAAATTTGACAAGTAGCGACGGTGCGCACGGCAGCGGAAAGAGGAGAGGTGGTGGAGCACAAGTGTCACAAGAGGGAGAAGAGCCTGGCGTGTGCCACGGTTGGAGAAGGCGGCGCGCGATAGAGGAGGGCTCGACAGCTGCGAATGCTTGCTGGGTGTGCGCGATTTGGGGCCGCGCGGCTGCTGAAGTGAGATAGGCGCACGATGGTGGGTGACGGAGGCGGACGCGAGACTAGATGGAGGAAGAGTGGTGGTGGCGTTTGTGAGCTGGTGGAGCGCATAGCCGCTACCGTGGAAGAGCTGGGGGCTGCGAGGAGCTGGTGCAAGGACTGGCATGCTCTGGAGCGGAGCTCACGGCAGGGAGAGAGTGAGAGCGAGCTGGTGGCAGGGCGTGGGTTGCTAGGGGCGCGCGAGCTCAGGCGGCTAGCAGCTAGCGGCTGACGGCAAGGCACGCTGGAGTGGAGCTTGAGCTGAGGTGGAGGCGGCGGTCTCTGCGAGGAAGGAGAGAGGTAGCGAGTTCCGATGGTGGAGATGGAGTGAGAGTGCGTGGGGAGGGATGGCGGCGTGCGAAGGAACCTCAGTCAACACAGAGGAGAACATGGGAGAAGAAAGAAAGAAAAAGAAAGGAAAGAAAAGAAAGAGGAGGAAAGAAAGAAAAAGAAAAAAGAAAAAGGAAATAGTTTTTTTTTTTTTACTTTTCCTTTTTTTTTCTCATTTTAGAAAAATTTTTTTTTTACGGGAAGACTCTTCCCCTTTTTTTTTAAATTACTAAAAAAAATTTTGAAATTTTTTTTTTATATATAACTTTTTTTATTATTGACAAAATTTATTTTTGAAATTCAAAAGTAGAGGTTAATAGAAAATCAATAATCGTTCTTGAACTTTTTTGAATACTTACCTTTCCCGCGAATATGACGCGGGCACGTCATGAAGGCACGAAATCTAGAGCTTTCCAGGTTACTTGACGCTGGCACGTCATGAGGGCAAGAACCCCTTCTGACGATTCTGACTGTGAGCTCTTCATACGTCATGACGCGGGCGCGTCATGTCACAGGGATGCCTGTGAATCATCAAAAACGAAAATTGAAGCCAAAAATCAGTCAAATCCAAGGAAAAAAATATTTAAACTAACGAACAAAAATGAACAAATAACTAAAAGAAATTGGGTTGCCTCCCAATGAGCGCCTTTCTTTAATGTCTTTAGCTAGACGTTATCATGTTTTGTTCATGGATGATAAAATCTTGTGGCTCGTCTTAATGCTTCATCCTCTATACAGTCCTGATAGCCCTCATAAATAGAATAATCCTTGAGCACAAGAGTTACGGGCTTCCATAGACTAGTAAATGGCGCCAAACAAGTCATCGATAATTTGCATTCTCCAATCACTCCTCCGTCACATGCATTTATTGGTCCAAGATATCTTACCATCGCCACTCTTAATTTATTCATGTCATGAAATTCAAGATTTTCTGGTATAATAAAATCAATTTCATTAACAGGAATTCAAGAATAAGAGTCAAGAGAATATTGATTAAGGAATGGAGGAGATGTCACCGTATTTGGAAGTTGTTCACTGGATTCATTCATTTGGACGGGTTGATATTGGGGGCTCATTTTTTGCACATCAACTTCCTTTTCAACTGCATTTTTAGATTCGTCTCCTTGAAACTCTTGCAGTTCCATGTCATTTGACCGGATAATTGCACTCTCATCTTCTTCAAGATTGATATTGGTTTGTAAGGGCAATTCTTCAAGGTGAGAAGCTAATCGCGCTATCTTGGATGTCAATTAGTTCATTTGATCCGTCAGGTTACGCATGCTCGCTTGTGTCTCCTGATGAAATCGATATGTATTAGTAGCAAATAATTCAATCAATTCCTGAAAAGACATACCTGACATGGATGATGGTTGTTGAGACTCTTGCTGTTGAAAATTCATTGGTCCGGTCGCATAATTAAAATTGAAATTATCCCACCATCCTTGATCATACCTGTTTGGGTAAGGGTCATACCACGTTCGAAATCGAGGTGAAAAATCTCTAAAAGTATCAATTGGAGCACTTAGATTATCTTGAAATGCGGGGCATGTGTCGGTTGAATAACCTGAGTCAAAATAAGTTCCACAATTTGCAACAGCCCATTGATCATTAGGAAAAACATAAGTCTCATAACCCCATTCAGGAATAAAATCCAGTCTATCATCAAAATAAGGAATGTTAGCAGCCATAAACTATATAAAAAAAATAAGAGAAAAATAAATTAAAAATGAAAACAAGGTGAACTCAAAAAGAAACAAATTAATCTGGCACCAGTCCCCGGCAACGGCGCCAAAAATTGACAGGGTGTCAGCCTGTGCAATAATAAAAACCTGCTCAAACTAAAAATAATTTCTATAGATAGTGGTAAGTAGGGTCGAATCCACAAGGATTGGGTGTAATTGCTTCTTTCCAAATTCACAGTGACAAGGGGGTATTTTTATATCAAGGGTGGCAATTTAAGCAATTCAACTAAAAGTAAAATAATAAAAATAAAATAGCCAACTAGAAATTAAATAACAATTACTAAAATCAAATGAGTGATAATTAAGGATCTAGCCAAGGAATAACTTCAGCAATGGTTCACCTAATTGATCATCGAAACAAAGGCAATTCCAATTATTTACTAATAAATAGGTTATAACTGTCAAACAAGCGATGACAGTCAACCACTGCTGACAATTGACAATAGAGGAATTGAGAAATAATCTTAGGTACGGCCATAAGATTTAATTCCACAATTGCTTTACGTATTAGAGGAGCCCTATTCTAACCAAATAACGCACTACCAGGGTTATTTTAAATTAGCCCGCGTATTTCCCTGACACAAACCCAATCATGTCAGTTATCACTATTTTGAGACAATTAAACAATTACGGATTTAACGTCTCAATTGACAATAAATTATCAAATTAACTAATTATCCGGATTCAAGACAATCAATTAATTAAACAATTATAAGCACTGTAACCAGGATATATGCGAATACCAAAAAATAAAGGAAAAGATAAAATTAAATCGATCTCACAATTTTAGATGATCCAAAACATCCGTTATCCCTTGACTAGACAAAGAAAATTAGTTCATTCTTGGTGCACATAGCCCACGCAAAATTGTAAAGAAAGCAACGGCCATGGTCTCCGATTTAGAGGACCCAATTCGTTCGAATCATGAAATGAAAAGCTAAACTACAAAAGAGATTGCTTGGTTCTAATGGTTCCTGACATCTGCAGGGAACAACTACTCAAAGACGGCCATGGAAAAGTCAAAGTGAAAAGCTAAAGGTAGTGCTTGTTCTCTGCTATCTAATAGTTCCCCCTTCTAATGGCCTTAGCTATTTCCTATTCTTATTGCCACTCATGCTGTGCGGCGGCTCTTAGGGAAAAGAAAAATTCAGCCGTCATCTCCTCTTCAGTAATTACCAAAATGGGCCAAAGTTTTCCTTTGCCAACAATGCCCCCGGGGTAAGCTCTGCGACTTGGACTCCTTTCCTGTCAAATTGGCACTTGTTTTCATATTTTTGTTCTACTCCCTGAAATAAATGCAAAATACTAAAAGTGAGTAGAATCCAACAATTAATCCACACCAGATCAGGTAATAGGGGAATTAATAATAAATTAAATAGTAAAATTACAACCTATCACATAGACATTCCATCGCCTCGTCTTCGATAATTCTTTTCCATCCGTATGAGTAGCATATGGGAAGGAAATCTTTCATTTTGCAACCTAGAATTGTAACAAAAATATTTGTAAAGGAAGAATTCATGTTTGCTAACTTCAATTTATTTTCTTTGATGGAGCTCATTTTAGGAATATCATAGACAATAAGGCTGCTTTAAATTGTTTGATATCAATGTTGAAAAATACTCCCAAGTCAGCATCATTTTTTATTTTTTGTGGCTATCACCTGGCAGAGCTTTTTTTTATTACCATTTTTTGGAAATGGTATCTTTGTTTTTTTCTTTTTTCTTTTGGCAGTTTTTAAGATTTTTCAAGTCTTCATTTATCAGCTATTTGCAGGCATTTTGTGATCCATGGATGGAGATCAATAATCACGCAATGTTCTAAGGTTAATGTTTAAGAAGAAACATTTGATTGAGATGGTAATTTTTGTTTTTCTGCTTGAATGATATTTGCTACGCATTCCTAGAGAATAGACTAATTAATTTTTGCTCAATTGGATTGATTAGCAAGGTTGACTAGTCATTTTTTTTAATAATTGACTGCTGGCATTTTTTTTGCTTTTGATGATGACTCCCGGGCAGTTTTCTGTTTGAAAAAAATCCAGCTGGCTGCTGGGCTGAAAAAAAAATATTTCGTAGCCTGTCGGCTTGTAGTTCAATACATTCTCTCTCTCAGATCAATACTTGCATGATTTTTTTTTTGAGTAATAAACAAAGGAATTAGCCTACTTTAAGTTCGAGCTATTAAAGTTACTGATTTGAGCCTTTAAACCAGACTCATTGCTCTAATAAGAGATGCATGTGGATTTAAAGAGAAAGCAAAGTTATTAGCTAATCAAATTACATTTAAGTTAGAACTGTAGGTTATAAAGTTATTGTAATTGAAAACCTTTAATTTCTAATAAAAAGGTTAATTAATCAAATGTAATCAATTGCCACCAACTCCAAAAGAGCCGTTACCAAATTTCTCTCTTGTAACATATACATTTAATTAAAAATTGACTATTTTTTTAAAAATACTACAACAATCCCCCACTTATTTTAATAAAATAACATAGTATACTATAATTTGGCAAGAAAGAGCTACTATACATGATATGGTTAGCAATGCCTTGAACTTATATTGAATGTTATAGTAATTTCCAATACTAGAACCGAGAGTGACTTTCAGTCTTGAACTATGGCTGCTTTTGGGATATTGGATATTATCTTACACACACAATAGTCCAAGTGTTGTCATAAGCTTTCAAAACTGGCATTTTACGGCCTAGGTTTAGTCCCGATTTTTCATGAGTGTATAAGGGAACAAGTTCCAATTCCCTTTAGGGCGACCCCACTGTTGCACTCTTATAGGTGAAATTTATCAAGGGTACTCCCGTGTAACTCAGACACACCACTTATCAGAGTTATAGATTCATTAAAAGCAATATAGCTCAACCTTTCTTTTGTTATGGGATGCATACAGATACACCATAAGGATGGACCATAATTAACAAAAGTTGTGCATACCTTTTTTCAAATCACCATGTAATTCATTTTTTCCTTTGAACCTAACTCCTAAGGTCTCCAATCATTAGGTTGGGTATCCTTCTATGTGATTTATGATTTATGAACTTTAGTTACATCCCTCTCATAGATCTTTGCCTCAAGCTTGAGTTACTTACTATCATCACAAAAATATAAGAATAAAGTGATAGGGTGCAAAATTGTTATTCAATTTATAATTATTTCCCCTTGAGTTTTGCCAAATATTATTTTAATTACTAAATTCTACTTATATTTAGTTAATTGTGCTAATTGTAGGGAATTATGTGAGACATGAATAAAAGGAGCAATTTTTCAGTATTCTAAGAGTTACTTTGATAGTGACATGTTCGGGACCGATTTCCAAGTCCGAATCGAATTCAAGGCAATTTTTGAAGGAAGATTTTGAAGACTTTAATTGTCATTATTAGTCTTAGTATTGAATTAGAAAACTTGAAATATTATCTTTAGTAGTTTACTTTTTCTATTTTGGGGAATATATCTTATTATTAGTCGTTGAGGTTAAGTAGGAAACAAGAGAAATTAGGAAAGTTGGATTCCCGTTTGATTAGGAGTTGGCCAGCAACAATTTCGGGAGGACTCTTTGAAGTATTAGACACGGCCGTCACTTGTTTCATTATTCTTCTTATCTTTCGTTAGTTTTAGGGAAAAGACCATATGCAACTGTTATCAATGGAGTCTTGTGGATTTCCCTCGATGATGCATGGCTAAATCCTTTTTCTAGCCGAGGAGTAACACAAATTTGGTTCATCTACATCTGTGAGATCTAATTGTTTTTATCAATTTCTATTATTCATTAGTATTCTATATCTTTTGGCTTAATTTCTTATGATTATTTTTTTATTTGAATATCAGGACCTGATATTTAATTCAACTTGATAATCTATTGTCAATTAGGATAGTTGAATCCGTAATTGTTTAATTGTCCCAAATAAGTGATGACTAATGTGATTGGGGCCACGTTAGGGAGATGTACGATCTAATTTAAATAAATTCTGATAGTGTGTTTATTAATTAGAATAGGATTTTTCTAATTTTTAATGCAAGTAAGAAATTAAATTTTACAGGCATACTTAGGGTTGCTTATTGGTTAGAGAAGTAGTTAACGAGCGTACCTAAACTATCGAGACATTAAGGAAAAGTTGGTTGTTTATTGAGATAATTCTTGCATCTATGATCAGTTGTATGAACCACTTTCGGAGTTAATTCCTTGACTAGAGTTTGTTAATCCTTGGTTTAATTTAATTTACTTTTGTTTAATTAGTTTTATTTTCATTAAGTGCTTTATTCTAATTTTAAATCTCCCAAAACCCCCCTTAATTGACTCTGTTTGAAAAGAAACAAGTTTCCTCCCAATCCCTACAGAGACGATCCTACTTGTCATTGTACTCGTTTACATCTTTTAGAGTAGGAATTTATTATTACACGGCGCGACGCCTATCAATTTTTGGCGCCATTGTCAGGGACTGGTGTCTGATTAATTTATTTTTTTTTCATTCATTTTATTTTCATTTTTATTTTTTCTCTTTTTTTTACAAGTTTATGGCTGCTAACACTCAATATTTTGGTAATGGACTGGATTTTATTCCTAAGAGAGGTAATAAGGCTTGTGTTTTTTTTCTGATGATCAATATTTAGATTCACTGAACTCTCTTATAGAAAAAATGGCTGTTGCAACATGTGAAATTTGTTATGCCACGGCTCATTCAACCGATATGTGCCTCGCATTTCAAGATTACCTGAATGTCTCAATCAATTAATTTGGAGATTTTTCTCTTCGATTTCAAACGTGGTATGACCCTTATTGAAACGAGTATGATCAAGGATGGTAGAATAATTTCAGCTTGAATTATGCAAAAGGGTCAATAGGTCTTCAACATCAATATCAATAGCAACAACCATCATCCATGTCAGATATGTTCCTTGAAGAAATGATGGAATTAGTAACTGCTAATACACATCGACTTCAATAGGAGACAATGACAGGTGCCAAACCTGTACAATAATAAATACCTACTCGAGAAAAATACAGATTTTGTATATAGCGGTGAGTAGGGTCGAATCCACAGGGACTGGTGATAATTCGTTTCTTCTAGAATCCAAAGTATGGGGGGTTTTGGATTAAATGCTAACTAAATAAATTAACTGCAGAAAATAATTGATTAAGGGAAATAATTAAGGGAAAACTCTAGCCAAGGGTATACTTCAGAAATGGTTCATGCAACTGATCATCGATTCAAAGGTAATTCCAACATTAATTAATAGATTGGTTATAGTTGTCTCGCACGCGCTAAACAACCAACCCTTCCTTAATTTATCGATAGCTAAGGTACGACCGTTAGCTATTTCTCTAACCCAAAAACAACCCTAGGTACGACCGTAGGATTTAATTCTTAGATTGCATTATTAATTAGAAAGGCCCAATCCTAGCTAACAAACACGCTACGAGAGTTTATTTAAGTTAGGTCAAATATTCCCCTGACACAAATCCAATTATGCCAGTTGATACTGGGATAGAGATAACGAACAATTACGGATTCAATTACCCCTATATAGCAAAATAGCCTATGTGAATAATTAATTATTGCGCACTAATCAATCATACACAAGGCTATAACAATGAAAATCAGGGAACATATGAATATCAATAAATGAAGAAAATAATTAAAAACGGTTTAGATCTCACAGTAATTGCCGAACCAAATCGTCAGTTGTCCCCTTGACTAGAATTAGGGGTTTAGTTCCCCATTAGTGAACAGGCCGTGCGTACAAGGTAGGGAAAGGCCATCGATGCTTTGGTATTGACTCTCGTCCAATTCAGCAAAACCCAAGACGGAAAAGGGACCAATTGATTATAATTGCTTCCGATTGCCTTTCGCGGCTAAACGTACGAAGCGTAGGCACTATCTATACTTCGGTCAAAGCCAAATTGACAAACAGTTGGTAGGCCCACAATTGCGGCTAGCCTTTACTTCCTTTGTTAGCAATGCATACGAGAGAAAAGATTCAACTCTCCTTGATTCCTCAATTTGGTCAAAACTAATCAAAAGCTAAGGAATTCCAGAGTCAACAAAAGATGGGAAGCAATACAAAAGTCAAGAATGGTGGCTTTGTTCTCTCCCCCCCCCCCTTACAAAGCTGCGGCTTCCACCTCTTTTAGCATAGCCTTCCAGAAAACCTACAAACCAAGCGAAAAAAAAACTAACTACCGCCTCCTGTTGTCGACCGAAGTTCCAAGAAGGGATTTTTCCCTATCGCCAATTGTTGTGTTTTTCCTTTTTCCCAAAATAGAAATAACAAGACTCCCTCAAATAAAAAAAAATAAAGTAAAATCTATTACAATTAAATGTCTTCAGCTCCTCAAGCGGGCCCCATGTACGATGGTTCTAAAACTCGAATTTAAGCACTTTTCATCATCCACTCCTGCAATTAGCACCAAAACAAAATATCATAGAGTCCACCCAATTAATGAAAATATTTAGTTCAATTAATTGTGCAATAATGCCCAAAATACCCACTAAAATGCACCCTATCAATCTCCCCCACACCTGAACTATGCTTGCCCTCAAGCATAATTAACTCAGAAATGCAATAAAGATACTAAGCAAACCACAGCAGTTCATACCAAGAATGGCATTCCAAATTCCCCAATAACCTCATCGAAATCAGAGTATACCAAATCAACAATTCTCACCGTTTAAAGTGCACTCAATCACTCCAAAATGTATATGAAATGTATATAAGATAACTCTCAGATCAACACAATAGAATGACACTACCATAAACTTGCTCATATATCATATCGCCACCACTTACTCATGAATTTAAATGCAGCAATCAAGGGACTTTACAAGGTTGTAATGGGGTTAGGGTGAGAAGGTAGGATAAAAAAGGAATCAAAAGGGTGTAAAAGTATAAAGAAAGTGCTCAGAGATTCAATACACAGATGCTTTGCACATTTGAAACTTCAAGGCACCTCGACCATCACACAAGTGAAGTAAATTAGCACTTGCCACAACCTTCGACTTTTCTTTCTCCTCTTTTCATTCATCTACCTCCCTTTTTTTTTCTTTTCTTTTTTTTTCTTCTTTTTTTTTTCAAATCAATTTTGTACAATAACTCCCAACCAGCACCATAAAATCGACTTTACTTGCTGATTTCCTGCACTTTGTCTTCTTTTCACATTTTTTTTTTGTGTTTTTCTCTTTTTTGTGTTTTTCTTTTTTTTCATAGATAGGTGTAGTACCTCTCAAATAATACTCCAAAATTCTGTATAATGAAATCAAAGCACTTCTTTATACGCGGTTCAAAACGAAAGTCTAAAAAGTGGTTTTACGGCTAAAAACTAGGGTCTCAAACGAAGAATAAGGGTTAAGGCTCAACTTGGCTCCCTAGTGGTAAATAATCCAAGGGTTGGTTTTAAGAAAGTCCAAATATGGCTCATTCCTAGGTGCCCTATCATTTCAACGCATTAAACTCATTTAAATGTGGTCTTGACATGCATAACCGAGCAATTTCTAGAATGACAAACCATGTGCACTAATCACTCAACAAACGAAAAAAAATAGGCCCAAAAATCGCACAAGTGGTCAAATTTATGTCAAGTTCAGTATATTCTTCAATCAATTCGTCATCGAGGAAAATAGAACAACCTATGGCATGAACTTGCTACGTATACTCATATCTCAATTGCATTCATCACAGTTTAAAGAAATGGACTACTAAGGCAAGGAAAAATTTAATCAGACAACTAAAAACACAGCTAAAGCATAGTTAACCCTCCCCCACACCTAAACCTTACATTGCCCCCAATGTAAGCAAAGAAAGATCAAAACAGAGGTATTGGGCAACGATACTCCCCTCAAAACGGAGGAGGGCAGAAATGAATCACGGTTGTGGAGGGAAAGGCGGGGGGAAACCCACGTGGTGGAGATATTGTGCCAAATTCTGGGCCATCCCGCCCATTTGGCGTTCCATCCGCTCCATACGAGTGTCCATACGAGGGGGCAGGTCAAAGGCTAGGGAATGGTGTCCAAAAATATGTCAACAAACAGCCAACAAAGCGAATGATTCCCAGTCACCGCTCCCAACCACAGACAAGTGCAAAAACAGACAATAAACTTACCCCAAAAGCTAATTAATCCTGTGAACAGCAAAATTTTCCCAAAATACTACCAATTGAACCCAAAAACTAATTAATTAGACAAACACAGCAAAATTCCCCTAGACTAATTAAACAGGCAACTAGAGTAAAAACTTTTCCCAAATATCACTGATTGCGCACAAAATTTGACGATTAGTCAGCAATCAACCACATATATATACCACAGCACCCAAACAAGCACAAAATTTCTGTCCTCAGCTAGCAAGCCAACAATCTGGCCTCAGCTAAGAAATTAAAATCTGGCATCAGCTAACGAAAGCTAGTAATCTGGCCTCAGCTACTTAGTGACAGAAAATTAAAGAACGAAATCACCGGAGTGTGGAAGAGGCAGTGGGTGAAGTAGAGAGTAGGGGCGGCAGAGAGGTGGAAGAAGGCACCGCGTGCTGGCAAGCACGCGGAGGTCGCGCGCTGTGGGCGCTGCTGAGGCTGAGTTGCTGCTCTGACACTCTTGTTGCGCGAGGAGGCTCGGCTGGTGGACTGGAGCACTCGAGCTGCAAGTTGCGCAGGGGGTGATGCGCGAAGAGGTGGCTGCGCGAAGCTGCTGCGAGGCTGCTGCGAGCTGGGCAGGGTCAGGCGCTGGTGATGCGCGCGGCGGTTGCTGCTGGCTGCGGCTGGTGAAGCCCTTGAGTAGGAGCAGAGGAGCTCGCGCGCGGTCCCCTACGGGGCTGGATCTGCGCACGATGGAGTTGCGCAGAGAGAGAGGCGTCGCGCGCTGGCGCGCGGCGTGCGGCCAGGTGGGAGGTCGCTGCGCGCTGTCTGCTGGCGTACAGGGGGGCGCGCGAAGGATTTGAGCTGGAGGGAATGTGGCGGCGGACGTGTGGCAATGGCGGCGTGCGGCCAGGTGGGGCGCGTCGGCAAACCAAGCAGAGGAAAGGAAAGAAGAAGAAAGAAAAAGAAAAGAAAGAAGAAGAAGAAAAGAGTAGGGTTTTGTGCCCTTTAAAAAAAAAAAATCTTTTCTCTCTTTTTTTTTTTTTTTTTTTTTGAGAATAAGGAACCTCTGGCTTATGCGTGGGCACGCCTAACTACCCCTAGTCTTTTGACCATCCGTCGAAAATTCTCGATCCGTTAGCGTGACCACCTAGCGTGGGCACGTCTAACTGCTATAGAGTCCGCAGATCCTGAACGAAAATTTCTTTCCCTCAGGCGTGACCACCTGGCGTGGGCACGTCTAACTACTAATTTCCTGCCACCAAACATCGAACTATTAATTGACACTAACACTTAACTAAAACTTAAAAAATGCATGAAAACTGAAACAAACAGTCTTGGGTTACCTCCCAAGTAGCGCCTTTCTTTAATGTCTTTGGCTAGACATAGCACCACTCTTTAGTCTGGATGTAATTGAATTTTTCTTGTAATTGGTGGCCTTCCTCCGGGATCCACGTGGCCATTGAGTGCAACCTTTTCCCTAAATTTTCTCTCCATTTTCAACTCATGAATTGCTTTCATCCTATAGGACTTGTTCGCAGCAACCTTGAATTTACCCCTACAAGCAAACTTAGAAAATTCTTGTACAGAGGGATTAGTGGCATAGATAGCAAACACAGACTGAGAGTTAACAGGATGTTTCATTGTACCAAAGATATTAAAGTGGACTATTTCTCCATCAAATTCCATCGTGAGAGTACCCTTACTAACATCAATTTTAGTCTGGGCAGTACTCAAAAATGGTCTTCCTAATATAATGGGTGATGGATTTGGGGCACTTCTATCATCCATGTAAAGCACATAAAAATCAGCAGGAAAAATTAATCCATCTACTTGCACTAAAACATCCTCAATTATCCCATCCGGATAAGCACATGTACGATCAGCCAATTGAATTATTATCCCCGTTTCTTTTAATGGTCCTAAATTTAGAGAATCATAGATTGACTTAGGCATCACATTAATAGAACTCCTAAATCTATCATGGCATTTTTGATACTAGAATGTCCAATTTTACAGGGAATAGTAAACATACCTGGATCCCCGCATTTGGGTGGAAGTTTCCTTTGAAGTACAGCTGATACATTCTCTCCTACCATCACTCTCTCATCACCCCTTAGCTTTCTTTTGTTAACGCACAAGTCTTTCAAGAACTTTGCGTATTTGGGTACCTGCTTGATCACGTCCAATAGTGGGATGTTTACTTGAACTTTGCGGAACACATCCAGGATTTCCTTTTCCCTTTCTGCCCTCTTTGTCTTTTCCAACCTGCAAGGAAAAGGAGCTAGATTAGATTTAATAGGGATTGAAGGAATAGATGTTACCTTAGGGTCTTTGCGAATGCGCCCTTCCTCTTCAATCTCCTTTTCTATCTCCTCCTCACTTTTGCTTTTCGAATTTTTCACTTTAGCCCCTTCCAACTCCTTACCACTCCTCAGTGTCATGGCGCTTACATTCTTGGGATTTTCCTGGGGCTGCGATGGCAGTTTCCCATAAACGTGAGATTCCAAGCGGTTGATGGCAGTTGCCAGTTGACTTATTCGAACATCTTGGTCCTTCTTGTCAGCTTTGGTGCCCTGCTGGAGCTGCTCGGTTTTCGCGGCCAATGATCTGATCTCCTCTTGAAGCTGTGTAGTAGTCGTGACCAGGTTAGTAGTAGTCGTGGCCAGGTTCTTGACTAGATCCTCCAAGGAACTCTCTGAATTGGAGGATGAGGGTTGAGATTTTGGTTGCCAAGGCTGGTGGAATCCTGGTGGACGATTCGGGAATGAACCTTGTTGCCTGTTCCCATAACTGAGGTTGGGATGGTCTCTCCAACCGGGGTTGTATGTGTTGGAATACGGGTCATACTGCCTGCGGGGCGCGGGCACGCCTCCGGCCATATTTACCTGTTCCGCCCCGTTCTCTTGCAAAATGGGGCACAAATCCGTGCAGTGGTCCATGCTAGTGCAGATTCCACACACCTTTTCTCGCGGTGTGTCTCTCATGGCCAATTGCCTGACAGCAGACGTCAACTCTGACAGTTGCTGCTGGATGGATGACGTCTCTGCTTCATTGACTCTACGGGTAGGAGTGTTCTCACGGAAGCCGAACTGCTGAGAGTTTTCTGCCATGGCTTCAATAAGGTCCCATGCTTCCCTCGGTGTTTTGTTCGCCAGGGCTCCTCCACTCGCAGCGTCAATAATACCCCTGTCAGTTGACTGGAGCCCTTCATAGAAGTACTGGATCAACAGTTGTTCGCTAATCTGATGCTGTGGGCATCCCTTGCACAACTTGTTGAACCTTTCCCAATAATCGTACAATGATTCCCCGGAGTACTGCTTGATACTGCATATTTCCTTTCTCAAACTCGCAACCCGGGATGCGGGGAAAAATTTTTCCAGAAATTTCTTTTTCAACTGTGCCCACGTGGTGATACTACCTGCAGGTAGGTAGTATAGCCAATCCTTCGCTGCATCCTTGAGAGAGAAAGGGAAAGCCCTGAGTCGTATTTGCTCTTCGGTGACCGCAGGGGGTTTCATGCTAGAGCAAACCACTTCGAATTCCTTGATATGTTTGTGGGGTTCCTCACCAGAAAGGCCATGGAACGAAGGTAGGAGTTGAATCAACCCCGATTTCAACTCGAATGAGGTATTCTCAGCCAGAGTTGGGAACGTGATGCACAAGGGCTGATGAGTCAGTTCTGGGGTAGCCAGCTCCCGTAATGTCTGGGTGTTGGCCATGCTCAATTCGTCTTCTATTGACTCGTTTTCAGAAAATGAGTACCCTTCTTTTTGTCTCTTGGTCTCTTGCCTTCGCCTACGTGCTGCCTTCTCAACCTCAGGATCGTATACCAAGTCACCTGTGCGAGAAGAACGGGGCATAAACTAGCAAAAGTACCAAGAAAAAGAAAAATAAAATAAAACAAAATAAAAACTGAATTCAAAAAGAAACAAATAATTCAGACGCCAGTCCCCGGCAACGGCACCAAAAATTGACAAGTGCCGAACCTGTGCAATAATAATAAATAAATCCTAACTACCACCTGAAACAGCTAGTAATCAATTCGAGTACTGGAGCAGGGACTCTAGGTGTGCAATGGGTTACTTGATTCACCCTGTTCCCGAAGAGTTTGCTTAATCCGATATACCTGAATTAATTATTTAACTGAATTCCCTAACTAGTAGACAGTGGTAAGCAGGGTCGTCTCCTCAGGGACTAGCAAGATATTTTGTTTCTTTTCAAATCAAGATTAATGGGGGGTTTTGGTATCAAATGCCAACTAAACAAATTAAATGCAGAAAATAATTAATTAAAAGAAATAATAATGGAGAAGCTCTAGCCAAGGGTACACTTCAGAAATGGTTCATGCACTGATCATCGAATCACAGATAATTCCAACATTTATTAATAGATTGGTTATAGTTGTCTCGCACGCGCTAAACAACCAACCCTTCCTTAATTTATCGATAGCTAAGGTACGACCGTTAGCTATTTCTCTAACCCAAAAACAACCCTAGGTACGACCGTAGGATTTAATTCTTAGATTGCATTATTAATTAGAAAGGCCCAATCCTAGCTAACAAACACGCTACGAGGGTTTATTTAAGTTAGGTCAAATATTCCCCTGACACAAATCCAATTATGTCAGTTGCTACTGGGATAGAGATAACGAACAATTACGGATTCAATTACCCCTATATAGCAAAATAGCCTATGTGAATAATTAATTATTGCGCACTAATCAATCATACACAAGGCTATAACAATGAAAATCAGGGAACATATGAATATCAATAAATGAAGAAAATAATTAAAAACGGTTTAGATCTCACAGTAATTGCCGAACCAAATCGTCAGTTATCCCTTTGACTAGAATTAGGGGTTTAGTTCCCCATTAGTGAACAGGCCGTGCGTACAAGGTAGGGAAAGGCCATCGATGCTTTGGTATTGACTCTCGTCCAATTCAGCAAAACCCAAGACGAAAAAGGGACCAATTGATTATAATTGCTTCCGATTGCCTTTCGCGGCTAAACGTACGAAGCGTAGGCACTATCTATACTTCGGTCAAAGCCAAATTGACAAACAGTTGGTAGGTCCACAATTGCGGCTAGCCTTTCCTTCCTTTGTTAGCAATGCATACGAGAAAAAAGATTCAATTCTCCTTGATTCCTCAGTTTGGTCAAAACTAATCAAAAGCTAAGGAATTCCAGAGTCAACAAAAGATGGGAAGCAACACAAAAGTCAAGAATGGTGGCTTTGTTCTCTCTCTCCCTTTACAAAGCTGCGGCTTCCACCTCTTTTAGCATAGCCTCCCAGAAAACCTAAAAACCAAGCGAAAAAAACTAACTACCGCCTCCTGTTGTCGACCGAAGTTTCAGGAAGGGATTTTTCCCTATCGCCAATTGTTGTGTTTTTCCTTTTTCCCAAAATAGAAATAACAAGACTCCCTCAAATAAAAATAAAAATAAAGTAAAATCTATTACAATTAAATGTCTTCAGCTTCTCAAGCGGGCCCCATGTACGATGGATCTTCTAAAACTCGAATTTAAGCACTTTCCATCATCCACTCCTGCAATTAGCACCAAAACAAAATATCAGTAGAATCCACCCAATTAATGAAAATATTTAGTCAATTAATTGTGCAATAATGCCCAAAATACCCACTAAAATGCACCCTATCAATGAGGATGAGAATGCAGAATTTTATTGCAATGCTTGTGAAGAAAGAAGAGATTTGGCTGATCCTACTTATTATTGCGAAGAATGTCACTTTGTTGCTCATTTTCATTGCGTGTTCTCTGAGGTACTCGATGATTATTATTCATTAGCTTCTTTCTTATTATTTTTTTTTTAAAAAAAAAAGTTTATTTCAAACTTGGATGGTTTAAATGTCTCAATTTCTCAGTGTTAACCAAAACTGAGATTTGATGGTTAATCTTCATCTATTTGCTTGTCTTGCATCATATCCTACCTCAACAGCGGAAAGAGTTTGCCGACTCGGCAGTCAGGTCTGAAAATCTCCAGTTGGAGACATCTATGACTGTCGTCTCAGGAGAAAAGCTTAGAAGAGAAGGAGATTCTGAAGCTAGTGGAAACGAAGAAGCTAAGCTTACACATACTAGGACGGACTTGATCCCTCAAGCTAGTGCTACAACTGAAGGTGTTCAAAACAAGAATGCGGATACTGGTCACAAACTGAATGAAGAGATTGCACTACTTGAAAACGAGACCGATGCGCTTGCAAGAGAAATAGACGAACTCAAACGAAAGCTCTGGGAACTAAACGATAGATGAATGGAGCAACATGCAAATCTGCAGAACAAACGCTTCATGAGAGATGTTCAATTCAAGAAAAATATCTCTCCATGGTGAGTGGATGTCCGTAAAACATAGTAAACTTGGCTAAAGATGAAGTTTGAAGCTCTTTATCTTATTCTGATATTTCTGATTATGAGGACAGGACACCTGGTACAGCGTCCTGAGTTTTCCTCTCCGTACTAAGGAGAAAATACTCCAAATAGTGGTGTGACCTATTAAATGTTCACAGAACTTGGATAGATGCATTCGTGCAACATCCGTGGCACGGGGAATTGCAGAAAGTGAACTCCATGGGGGAGAATAAGAACCCTGGCAATCATTCAGCTTGAAGGGTGTGAACATGCAATGACTGAATCAATTCTTTCTGAATAAAGGACGCCAAGAAGAGGCAACTGAGACATGAGCAAGAGCTGTTGTTGACTAAAGTTGCCTAAATTCAGATCAATCAAATGATTTATAAATATTCTAAGGCTACAGTTCCACCAATATTACTGTTGTATGTTGCTTTTTAAATATAACAATCCATTATCTTAGCCCCCTGAGTCGGAAGCCTCAGTATTTGATCATAATATAATGTAGGGCAAATTATCCAATTGGCCCTTGAACTTTTTGGCTAGGTAAAAATAAACCCCTCATCTATTTTTTGCTGACTTTAAGCCCTCGAACTTGTAAAATTGGGCACCCGTGACCCTTTTAGCCAGTTTATCCGATTTTGCAACCGGAAGGCCAATTCACACGAATGCCAGTGTGCTTCTTCAAAGGGCATTTTTGTCCGCATCTTCTAAGTAGAGTCCGGAGAGAAAAACGGGTTGTAGCAATGGAATTTCGGGCTTAATGTTTCAGTCCCTGGGTAAAATGATTTGGATTCAGCATCAAAGATTTCAATTTGGCGATAGCTTGTCTCCCTCCGACGGGTGGCCATGGCAAGTTTCTTGGCGTGAAGCAGTGGACACCAGCCAGGGTGACCCGGACAGGTAAATACGGAGCTTCGGAGAGGTCAGAATTTTGGGGCAGATCGACCCGGTAAATGCTCCACCATCCATCGTCTGATTGGCGGTGAAAATAGATGGTGGAGTCACCCGACCAGGTTGGCCAGCCACCATGCTGGCAGACCGTAATTCGGGGGTTCTGGTCGGATTCCGGAAAAACAACAATATCCATTTGTAACTCGTGAAATTCACCGCCCCAATCACGAGACCCATATGAAGCCACGGCGACAAACTTCCCGCTTTGAGAAACGGACGGGCTGTAATCAGCCACACCAGGCGATGTCAACCGCCGTACTTTCTTATCATTCAGCCGGGTCAAGTACAAAGCCAACCAGCTCTTAAACAGCTTATCGGGCTCTTCATGAGCTGAAATGAAGTAGGCCCGTTGATTCTTGATAACAGGACGATCATGGAACAGGCTTTCGGGTGGAGACGGGAGGAGCTCGGGTTTGGAAAGGTAGATCCTAGGAGAACCGAACCTTTCGGAGACGAAAACGAGGGTCTCCTCGTTGTCCAGGAACTGGCCGCTAAAGTTAATGGAGACGCATCAGTGAGGCGGCGCTGGGTGAGGTTTGGAAGCTTGACGGAAAAGATATCGAAGCCGTACTAGGTTATTCCGACGGTGGAGAAGACACTCCTTCTAACCTAACCCAACCGCAACTTGTTTCTTAAGGAGGAGTTGTCCCCTTTTTGCTTAGAAGATGCAGACAAAAATGCCCTTTGAAGAAGTACACTGAAATTCGTGTGAATTGGCCTTCCGGTTACAAAACCGGATAAACTGGCTAAAAGGGTCACGGATGCCCAATTTTACAAGTTCGAGGGTTTAAAGTCAGCAAAAAATAGATGAGGGACTTATTTTTACCTAGCCAAAAAGTTCAAGGACCAATTGGATAATTTGCCCTATAATGTAATTACCCATGCTGAAACTGCAACCACAGCTAGAAATCCACGCAGGATAGCAGATACAAACAAAAAGATGGGAGTGTATGCCTCTTTATTTGTAGCTGCTCACATACTACTTGAGATATATATATCCTTACATATACATAAGAAGCACTTTGTGTTTCTACGGTGGAGCTATTTTCAAGTGCAACTTTGCTTCCATGTGTTGTACTTTTGAGTGTTGAAACTCTTGCTAAAGTTCTTGTACCTTGAGGCCGGCGTCCAACTACAGTGGACATTAATTGCTGCCAATCAATTGTTCTTTGTGCTCCTGGCACTTATGGGCCCCGACTCTTAAGAAATTGAGAGAGACATATACAGAGCCATTCTGTATGCTGAAGCTATTTTTGATATACGTAAGGATATATATATATATATATATGTGTGTGCTAGATATCTTTTGTTTTTGATGATTTTTTATGATATTATGGCCTGCAAAATTGAAAGGTTATGTTCAAGATTCAGATATATATAATATGTAAAATAATAATATGTGCAAGATTTAGATATATATACTTTTATTATATATGTGTAAAATATAAGATGTAAATATATCTTTTTTCCTGGTATTATGCCCTGCAAAATTTAAAGGCTATGTGCAAGATTCAGATATATCTATGTATATATCTTTATAAAATAGAGATATATGTGATATGAAACAATTCATATATATATATATTAATATATATATGCATAAAATAGAGATATATGTAAGATGAAACAATTCAATCACATGTTCCCCTAATCCTTTATATTATTTTTTTATATATATAATTTAACTGAAATTTAACTACAATTTAACTAAAATTCAATTATTGTTTCACTAAATATTAAATAAGTACGTAGATGTATATAAAATAGAGATATATATGGAAGGTAAAACAATTCAATTCCATTTTCTCCTAATCCTTTATATTTTATTTTCTTCATACTTTTTTATCCTAAAATTTAGGTAAGTGCGCAGCTTCCTTGTCATCATCTCAAAAGATACGTGTCATGTATCGGCCAACCCTTGCTTACAATTGATGGCCAGCTTTTATTAATTGTCGGCCATTAACCTTTGTTGTTGACCAAATTGTTCCGGAAGATATCTCTTTTGTGCGCCACTGCATGCCACCGCTTGGTTATATTTGTAATTTTGTGTTTCTTTGATTGCTTATAAGATGCAAACAGTCTTCAAGCAAAATCGACTGTGTACTTCACTTCTCAGTTGCATGTAAAGCTTCTTCTCAATTGTTGTGAATCCAGAAACTCATACACAAGGTATTTTTATATTATCTGATATTTGATATTCGATGGAAATCTTTTCCTTCCTCTGTTATCATCTGATTCTGAATTTCGGTCTCCCTGGTTTCTTTGTTTATCAGAAATTCTATGCTTACTGCCTTAACATCTTTTGTTCAGGTTTCCAACAAAGTTGCTACACTGCTTTCTGCCTTAGCCATCAATGGAGGTATTGTTTTGCTAGGTTTATTAACTTGCCTGTTTGTTCATAGTTTGTCTCTATCGTCTTTCCTGTTGTTCCTATCAGTCTTTTTTCCTTATTACGCTTAAGAAGCTTCTGTTTTATTCACTGTGTAATTATGTTAAAACAAATCTCCTCGATTGTAATACGGACAACATGAGTTCCTCTAAGTTATATCGACCTGACAATGCTCTGAATGTTCGTGAGAAAAAAAAATGAGAGGAATAGAAAAAAGAGAGAAAAATTTGCTGCTCTTTCGAAGGAAAAGAGGCTCATCGAAGGAAAAGTAGAGATGCGTATCACAGAAAAAATTTAACCAAACTTTTGTCCAAGCCAGTTGGTGAACAATCTCAGCAGATTTCCAAACTATCAGATACTTCAGGCTCTGTTACACCAGCTACTTCTAACAATTGTGCTGATGGTACGTATCCATTGCACAATTTTTGCTTTCTCGTTTATCCGTAAGCTTTCTCATTTATTCATCATTTTTTTGATATTGTTGTATGCAGCCTGACTCTTTGTCTACCGTGTATTGCAGCTGCAAAACTTCATGCAAATACACTTGCTCAGGGAGCTGATGGCTGTGTCAACACAGCTACCTCTTCTAATCCTCAACTATCTGCATGCAACCGTCAATATGACAATGGTAAAGTTAAATAAAATATTACTATTTGTCATTATTTTATTACAGATTTATTTTCTAAGCTTTCCAACATTTATCTGCCTGTTTGTCTTGCAATCTCTTGATGCCGGATCTCAGTTACTTGGCTTCAAATGTGCTCCGTCCCTCCTGCCTTCCATTCACATCAAAATCATCTTCGAGATTCGCACATTTCGCCGCTTTCCTATGCCACTATACATGATTATGGTACATGCCTAATGGTTATACTTACTACTATAAGGAACTGGCACAATTGTTTGTTTATTTTCGGTTGCTGTCCTCAACTCTGTATTTCTGTCTGTCTACTTGGTAGACAATGAGGTTCCTATACCTGACGCTGCATCAAAATTGAAGAATGGTGTCTCCTACATATAAATGAAAACAACTACTATTACTTAGTAAAGACAACAAAAAAATACTAACGAAATTAAATACAACAACTGCAACCAAGAAAAAAAAACCAAAAAAATAAATAAATAAATACAACCCCAAAAAAAATACCAACAATAAACAATAAATACACCAAAAAATTTAACACAATAATTAAATAAATAATATCACTGCATAAGTATAACAGGATACATTTTAGACACTGGTAATACAGTTTAAAGCCACAGATTTTAAATGCTAAGACTAAGCAGTATTGAATTACACTAAATTGGCGCCCGCGCCTCGCGCGGGAAAACGCACCTAGTATATATATATATGGTGCAGTAGGTACTATTCATAAAAATATATAAAAGAATTATTCAAAAAATAAATGCCATGACATGAGCCAAAGGAGAGGAGACATAACAAGAGACAACCTTGAATGAGTAAATTTTTGCGTTTATATGAAACTTGGATGCCAAATAGACAATGACGCGGAAACAGGTCTACTTAGCCTTTGAACCTGTGATAAAAATTTCATGTACAACACCCTTAAATTACTGCAAAATGCAAATATGAGAACTAGCATCTACATCTTAAACAATCAGTTAATTCAGCTGCTATATCACACAATGAATCCTCTATAATTATATAGATGCTTTCTGCAGCAACTTTTCCTAGCACTGTGGACGAGAGTTAGTGGACCATCTCAGGTCTTCAATGAATAACTCTGAACATACACAATGCAAACAGGTTAAAGTATCAACTTGACGGAATTTGCCTGCAAAAATAGCAGGTATTCTAGTAGGAAGAACGCTTGAAGAACATCCATCATGGTCTTGTAACCTACAGCAACTCCAAAAGCCCTGAAAAAATTCTTTCTACATTTTCAAATTGCAATGCCAGATGGTGACTAGCACTCAAAAGTCATTGCCCACTAGTGGAGGGACAAAACTGTAACCTTGAAGCGTCTGCTCAAATATGTGGCCTATTTTAAGTAAACTTTCCTGCAATAAAATGTAAAACTGTTTATGTAACTTAACTGCTTGCCTCGAAAAACCATTAACTACAAAAAAGATCACCCAGAGGACCATGTACAGATAAGACAGAGCAGTTAGCATAGCAGATAGTTATGGTACTCAAATATAGATCTTTATATACAAAAAAAATCCAACACCAACCTCATCAAATGCTGCTCCAATCATTTGCAAACCAACAGGAAGAACGGATGATCCTTCTTCAACAAATCCACAGGGTAAAACCAATGCAGGTAAACCAGCCAAGTTGACATTGACCTGCATCATATGTAATATTATAAATGGAAGAAGAAAATCTAAAAACAGTTACTAGTTCTCTGAACAGTATTCCAAGCTGGGATTGCTAATTCATGTATGATGAGGATAAATACAACAGTACAGGATCCATGTCATTGCAAGTTATATAACTAAGGAATGCCAAAAATTTAGAATTGCAACCTTCTAAATACTTACAAATCACTTCCATAATGAACAAATAAAACAGCGAAAACAGGCAATGGGAAACATCAAACTATAACATCAATTTACATAATAAGATACCTCCACTCAAACATGGAATCATATAAAAAGCTTTGTGCAAGAGCAAACACTTTTAAGTTACAACCATCATAATCTACTAACTCCCACTAATAGCTTTGCTCAACTAGCGTGACCTTCACCTTCTCATGGTAATAATATATTTCCACACCAAGGCATATCATATGTTGCATAATTTTGATTCATTGCCAGCTTTCAAAATTTCTTCAAGTTACATACTTCTGGGATTTTATCTCATGATCAATTTGCTTCCATGTCCTTAAAATGCATATTTCTCACCCCAAGCTACAATAGAGCTGGACTCATTTAACGTATTTAGAGAAGACATGAATGCAAATGCACTAGCTTTAGGAATTCAAAATAGTCACAAAAAAATCCAGATTAGGTATGTCTATAACCCCAATCTCTTACAGAATTGCTACAATGAATACTTACGGTCATGATGTCACCCGCATACATGGCCAACGGGTCATTTTTCTTCTCACCTGTGCATAGCAAATTAATCTCTATAATCAGATGCCTTAAAAAGAAAAAGAATATAGTTTTACATCAAAGATAAATAGAATCAATTGAAAGAACAGCAAAAAGTGTGTGAAAATCCATGTATCATACCAATCTTATAAGCAACAGATGGTGCTGCAGGTGAGATCAGAACGTCATTTTCTTCCAAAGCTGCTCTGAAGCTCTTCTGAACTAAAGTCCTAACCTAAGAGATGGTCACAATCATTCTAGTAAATGCGCTGGATAAGAAAACCAACTCAACACATTGCGACATTCAGCATATTATAGCTCTTTGAAAAACATCAAGCCTCCTGACAATATATTTTGACCTACAGGCTTTACCAACAAAGGCCACAATATGAGTAAATTACTTTTTTAATCTTTTAATGTTTGGTTTTATTTATTCAATTTTTTTGGGCCACAATGTATTTTATTGTTTTATTTATTCAATGTTATAGGGGTGTGTGGGCACAGACATACACAAGCATGAGTTCGAAATTATATATCACGCATTAAGGAAAAGACTGGAGAAAGATTGTGGAGGAGGTGGAGGTCAATAGTGATTTTTAAAGACTCCAGCTTCAAGGCAAGATCACAATCTGAATGCAAGTCCATATCAACAGACATACATTCAATCATATTTGACAAAAAAAAGGCACATTCATTACTTTACCTGCTGGGCACGCTTGTAATATGCATCATAATATCCAGCTGAAAGTGCATATGTCCCCATTAGAATTCTAAGTTTAACCTGAGAAAAACAAATCAGATGTTAGCCTTAGCCAAGCACAACAACTAAAGCAGATGTCAGTATTATTTCCTTAAATGCTACAGGATAACTCATGCCATGACAACGGATACAAGTTTTGCTCATTTTGGAGGGGTGGATTGCAGAACTATGGTACTAGGACTATTCACTTTGCCCCGCCGTACTCATGTTGGACAATCATTTTGCACTAGAGTACCCGTGTCCTTGAGACTCCCATACCCAACTCCAAGTAACATAGGTGCATAATATCTTTCAGTAGAATAAATGATGCATACCTCAGAACCAAATCCTTCAGCACGAGAATCCCCATACAAGGAACTTAGCTCATCAGCAAAGACCTGATTTCCAAATCTGAAAAGGTAAGACGATTAAATTAGACAAGACAACTAAATTGCCACCACTACTTGCTCAGTGGTCCTAACATCTCTTCCCAATCATTAAGAACCCAAACGAAATAGTGCAAGAGGAATCTGAAAAATAAACAAAACTCCAAGTTTTACCTAACTCCATCATAGCGGGCTAAGTTTGAGGATGATTCGGATGAAGCAAGAATGTAGTATGCTGGCAAACCAAGGGAGAAAGATGGGAATGAGACCTGCGATTTGTAAATATCAAATGCTATACTTTTGTTGATTCACACACGAAACTGAAGACAGGTGAACATTCTACTCAATTTAAAAAATAATAATAATAAAAAGAAGATCACCTCAGATATGGTGCATCCCAAATCCTCCAAGTGAGAAACAGAATGTTGGAGTGACGAAATTACATCTGGATCAACTCCATCCGCAAGGGTTTCACGGATAACACCCACTCTAAGTCCTTTCAAAGGTTTAGAATCCAAATAATCCTTGGGAATAAACTGGGATGCAAAGTTAGGAATTCCCTGAAAAGAAACATTCCCATCAATGTAGCAATATCATTTTGATACTAGTCAGAAAAAATATGTACACTTGACACTAAAAGCGACATTTACAGAAAAGCAGGCAGCACCATCATGCTGCTCTTAAGCAATGTCTTCCACAAATACAGTTAATAGACATTCACTATGAAATTAAATTGATTCAACTTCCTCTTAATATATGTTTTTCTGGCTTCAAATAGAGTATAAGACGCATGCCCTTATGTAGTAGAGGTAGAGGATTTGATAGTGGGTATGGTACATATTTGAAATTAGGTATGTAATACCTACGATGATATTAACTTCCACAAAGAAATTTATTCACAAGGAGGAAAAGAAACTCACTTGTTTACTACTAGTGGCATCAAATTTATCATGACCCGAAACTGCCTGAAGGACTATCCCTGTATCAGCAACTGATGAACCCAAGCATCCAATGACATCTAGAGATGATGCATAAGCAACAAGGCCATATCTTGAGACACGACCATATGTTGGTTTGAGTCCAACAACACCACAAAATGATGCTGGTTGCCTAACACTTCCACCAGTATCAGTTCCCAATGACACAGCACACTGTTGAGCAGAAACAGCTGCTGCAGAGCCCCCAGATGATCCCCCTGGTACCCGAGATAAATCCCAAGGATTAGCTGTCACCTATTGAAGATGAAGATGCATCACCTGAGCAAACCATTTCAAATTACAAGTTGCAGGTTTTAGAACCAACTCATGTTCACAGCTGAGAAACTCAAGTTTACAAGAGAAATAGGGGGTTACTAATGAGATCGTCAAAAGAGTACGTGCAGCAATTCCAGTTATCCTGCTGCCATTTAAACTACCCAGGGAGAAACAGCAATTATTTGTGATACCAAATTTGCATTGACAATACCAAGTGGAAAAGAGGCTTTTCTTTTCCACTGCAATACCTACTTTAATTCATTTAAATGCGAAAAAGTAAAAACAAGCAATTTTTTACTCCTCTCAGATTCAAATTACTAGTTTCAAACTTCAAACTTAGCACCAGCATCCAAGTCCAAGTTAAACCAAGTATATGTGGAGTAACAGAGTGAGCATCCAGACTACGCATGATACACTACATTTCAAAATCCAAATCCAACCATCCATTTTCAGACCATTCAAATATTCAAGAAAGCTCTTCATTTCGCACAGATAACACGTCCTAAAATACTTTAATGAGTTCCCCCCATTTTATGGCGTTTATGAGTCACAATGTCTTAAGCATTATATACCTTCATTTCACAACTTGACTAACCTTGACCTAGCCTCCAATGCAGCGCTCACTCAAAACCACTGAACATACAAGCATAAATCAAACTCAAGTCAATAGAAGCCATTTGTTTTCCATACCATATGTGATCAGACGTACAAGTAAGCTATCAGATATCTACAAAATTTAATTTAAAAAAAATTCTGGATACAAACACCCAATGTAATTACCTAAAAACGCAAACTTTCCTGTTTGTAGAGAGCAAAAATCCCAACTTTGATCTCATTTCTAAATAAAACTGCATTTACACAAAATCTTAGAAAAATGAGTAACTAAAGAAAAATGATAAAGGTAAAACTTCTCGCCTGATAGCCAGAGGCTTCAGTAGTACTTCCCATACCAAACTCATCCAAATTAGTCTTGCCAACAATGATAGCGCCATTTTCCCTCAACTTTTTAACCGCCGTGGCGTCATATGGCGGAGTATAATTCTCCAAAATCTTGGACCCGGCAGTGGAAGGCATATCTGAAGTGCAAATATTATCTTTAACCCCAGCAAGAACTCCAGCAAGAGGGCCCAATTCCTCATTGTTCTGAATTCTCCTGTCAATTTCTTCAGCCTGTTTCAAAACGGCATCTTCCGGGGATACGTACAGGAAGCTCTTGAGTTGGGGTTCGGTGCGGCGGAGGCGGCTGAGGAAAGTCTTGGCTATTTCTACCGCTGTGGTCTCCCGGGAGAGAAGGGATTTACGTATTCTGAGAATTTGGGAAGTGGGTTGTGGGGAGGAGGGTGTGGGGACAGGGGTGGTGGAGGTTTGGAGGCACCTGAGGGGGATTTGATGGAGGGTTGAGAGGCGGAGAAGCCTCGGATTTTGGATTGAAGACAGCATTATTGTTAGCTCGTTTCTGAGGAGGGAAAGAGGAGGAAAGGCAGAGGATTTATGGGTTTATGGCAGCTGTGGGTTTTTGCTGAATTATCCTCTTAAGAGGGATGGCTAAAGCCAGTCTCTTAAAGGCGTGATCGTGTGAGTGAATTAAAGACCTCTGCCAAGTTAAAGGCGCAAAGTGAATTTGAAGCGTCTAACGTGCCTTGCTAAATTAAGAACGTGTTTCATTTCTTCAAATTGCTGTTCATTTTGTTATCCTCAAAAGAAGGGAAAAAAAAAAACGTAATAACCTTTGTCATTTAAGATATACAAATAGAAATGTGGTTCCTTAACCCTTCTGTTTTTCTTCATTAGTTCTACACTGGTACATTGATATTTCAATGATGACTCCATTTTCTCGTAGCAATGATGTTTTCTGCCTTTATTTTTGTATTAATATATGTATTCAAGTATTTTGTACAGTTTGTTATTTGCTTTCTTTACTCTTTATCTTGTTTCATCCAGTAAAGGTTCAGGATTGCAGGCTCATAGCACAAATCCGGTACATTATCCTGTTCAAATAGTCAAATACCAACTCTTTCTTTGTTCATGGCAACACTTATGGCAGACACAGTGCAGTTCTCAACATGAGAATGCTCAATCACCAGAAAAAGGGCCATTCCATTTTTTTTTTTTTTTTTTGGTGCATGTTATTTTGCATTTGATGATATGCAGAAACAGATTCTATACTATTACTCTCCTGAATGTTGTCTTTCTTTTGCAATTAGCTGGGCACGTCCCCCCTCAAGTTGCTCCAATTCTGCTTCCCGTGCTTCAATTTTGTTCCTGACTGCTCCAATTTGCTCGTCTAGGCGTTGTATAGCAGTATTTACATCCTCATCACCGACTTCTTCAGTTCCAACTGCTGAAGAAGCACCTCCTGATGTAGTCTCATCGCTGACTTCTTCAGTTCCAACAGTTAAAGAATCACGTCCTGAGGTCACCTCATCTTCTGAACCATCTTTATCTTCTTCAGTTGTCTCCAATTTGATGTTCCTGTCTATGGTAGGGGCTCTTTCTTCAAATAAGGCAGGATCTGGTACATGGTAAAGCATTGAATTAGTACACAAGGCATCTAAAATCACCCAAAAAATGGGAGGAATAATGATACTCTTTGATCAAATGGACTAAACAAATGCAAACCTCTGAAATCACGCAATGAATGTGAGCAACAAAATGGCATCCTGAACAGTAGTAAGTAGGATGATCTAGTACTCGTGCTTTTTCGCAAGCATTGCAATAAAATTCAGCAAAATCCTCTTCATCTGGCATGTCCTTGATTCGAGTAGTTGTATATATAAGGGGATCTATGTGGCAATCATGTTTTAAGGATTGTGGAGGTGCAGGATGGCAGTAATCATGGATGCTGAAGTCGCATTCTAAACAGCGAAAGAAATATTTACTGCAAGATGAATCACAAATGCTGCACTCGAGGTTAAAGAGTTCTAGTTCAAGGTCTACATATGCAAGAGGATGCTGGTGAACTTCAGTTCTTAAGGGCGGATGTTTCAACCAAGAACACTTGGTGTCTAATCCAAAATCACACTCTACATTTATAGAAAAAGAATCCGGTTGTAATACCACAAACTCGACAGAACGAACATTCCGGGGATGACTTGGAATGATTTTCGACAAGGATGAGTGGGTGCTGAGGATGAAAAGGATAAGCCATTTCAGGTGGCAAATCAGCACAAAGTCGGTGGAATGGTAATCCGCATTGAAGGCAAAAATAAACAGAATCCTGGAAATGAAGCCCACAGCCATAGCAGCGGGCTTGATAGTTCGACATGCCACTAGCATCACACTGAATCAAGGGATGTGAAGGGATGTGGATGGCTTACAAACTGAATTTTAATAATTTCTTCATCTGAGCCAATTTTGTTGGTTGCTGGCTTCAATTTAGAACAGTCAAGGTCCAAAACGAAGTCACATAAAGAACACTGAAAAACAAATAAGAAACCTGTAGAAGCACAGACGCTGCATTTGGCTGGAGATACAGAGTTCACGGGCTGAAGTTTGAGAGGGTGATCAGGATGAAAAGGGTGCTTGATTTCACGTCCCTGAGCAGCGCAAGATTCATCTAACAAACACTTACACTCCAGGCACGCAAATATAAGTTTATCACCGACAATAAGCTCATAGCAGCGGCTGCAAAAGTAGTAAAAATCATAAAATTCATTTGGCTTGTCACATAAAATTAAGGCATGCTGATGATTTCCTTGAAGCTCTGCTACACGATCTGCATACTTCTTACTAGGCGTCAAGGCAGCACATCCAAGGTCCAGATCAAACTGACAATTGGTCTCTTCGCAGTGGTAGATAGCATGCTTAATCTTTTCGCTGCAAACACTGCAGTAGGTTTCATTGTCATAAGGCGATTCGTCGAGATAAACAAGAGTATGATGAGGATGAAAGGGGTGTATAATTTGTTGTTGAAATTTTGCGCAAGCTCTGTGCAAAAAGAAACTACATCTCTCACAGCCGTAGACAGTGGCATCTAAATCAAGTTGGCGCTGGCACATATGACATTTTCTTCCTGGCTGGTTGAACTTTCTGAGGCTTAGTGGATGTGGATGCCGGAAATGATGAACAGGATTTTCCATCTCTCTTACAATCAATACTTCAATGTTTCAATGATTTCACACTCTTACTAGTTCACAGTCTCACAGACTAAAGGAAGGCAAATTACCAAAAGCATCCTAACTGGCCAGTGGCCCTTGTGTCCAACAACTTTTTGACTTAACAAGAATCATCTTTATGCTTTCCTTGGTTGGAATTGATTGAGGATTTTTTTTTGCCTTTTTGTTTTCCATTTATGATACACTCCCGAATGCATTAATTTTCTCCACTCGCAGTTACAGCAATATTAATATGCGGCTCGATCCCTTTGAAGAGACCAATTAAAACCAGGCTACATCATATAGTTTGGTGTTGAGGTACTTGAGCTATTTGTGTCGGTATAAGAGGGAAAAAAACGGTTCTTTAGGCAAGAATTTCTTCCTAACAGCTTCAATGAACAAAATACGTCAAAAGGACTTCTTGGATTAAACTTCAAGCAACTGATCTATTACTCTATCATTCCATTCTTTGATTCTTACGCTTCACAGTTGACACAATGTATCTGCTAGAATAGAGGAAACACTCTAAATCTGAAATCCAACATAGAACGGTGTAGTAAAAGTCCATACCACTACATAATAGTGCCAACTACACGAAGCAAGCCTTCAAGTACCCTACAAAGGCAGGGAAGTGAAAGCTGCCTAAAACAGGCGCAGCTCGGCATAAGCCACATAACACTACGCCTTCTGAAGTTTTAAAGAAGGCGTTAAATCCAAGCTATGAAGGAAAAACGTTTTCAAGAGTTTCAAGTATATGTTTTTGGGCTTTTGTGTTCACAAATTCTTCCATAATCTCAACAAACTCAGGAAACATATCACGTGTAATGGCTATTCTAATTTCAATCTCAACTGATTGCGCATGGCGGTGCAGGTTTGCTAGACAGACTTGTACAATTGATCTCGTTTTTCCAACAGGAAATTTCTTCTGGAGGTAGTTCGCTTTGAAATATGCTCAAAACGTCTTTTTCCAAGTTCTCCTATTTTTGCCATTAGTGCTTGCACATCCTTTTCAAGTCTCATAAGTTCCTCGTCTAGTTGATGCAGAACTGCATCCTCATCAGCTGAATCACCTGTAGACCCCAATTGTTCTCCAATGCCAGTAATGGCCAAGTGATTAGGCTCCTTGTGCAGATAAGATATGATCTGGTAACACAAAATTGATCCCAAACGCACATATTAAGTTTGAAGCAATCCAAAAACACAGAAGGCTGTCAAAATTCAAGTTAATACCAAGAGTTGACTGTTGTCATACTCGTACCGATGTTATCACGCAATGAACATGAGCAACAAAGTGGCATGATGAACAGAAATATGTGATACGGTCGAATGCTCGTCCTTCTTCACAGGCATAGCAATACAATTCTGCTTCTTCCTCGGGATCATCTGGAACCCCCTTGATTGGATAATCGGCAAATGTGAGGGGATGTATGTGGCAATCATCTTTGATGGACGATGGCAGCGATGGATAGCAGTGATCGTGGATGCTGAAGTTGCAATCCAAGCGTAAACACCTGAAGTAAAATTGTCTGCAAATACCAATACACAAAACACACTCAAAATTATGCGTTTCAATGTCAATGTAAGCAAGAGCGTGTTCGTGGTATTTGGACATTATTGTTGGAAAAATGGAAAAATCCATTGTAGAGTGAATGAGAAAATCGCTCTCATAATGGCACTCTGGATAGAATCCAAGGATAATTATCTATCATTCATGTCATAATGGCACTCTGGATAGAATCCAAGGATAATTATCTATCATTCATGTACCTGAAGATTCATGTACTTAGGAATTAAGTATTCATGTACTTAATTATTGATACATGAATTTGGAGTTTTCTTATCGAGAATACATGTATGTACGTGAATGTGGTGCTTCGATAAATGTGAAGATAATTATATGAAATTTAACATTTGTTTCCAATTTCTACAATCACCCTTGGCCAGCATCTTTATATAGATGACTCTCTTTTTGTTTCAAAAAAAAAGAATCTCTCTCTTTATTTTTCCTTCTTGCATCTTCATCTTTTATAGTGTTCCATATTGCTCCAGTTCGAGTTCGCTGTGGTGAAGAAGTTTGGTGCTAACATATTCACCTTTAATCCGTTGTATCCTGGGAGACAGACGCCTACTTAACCTCAAGCACTCAACCTGTAGGGGGCGAATCTATTTTAAGGAAATTGTACTCACAAGTCTCGGATTGTAAATTTTTCAATCATTTCTTTCTTTCTAGTTTGTATTGTTTCTTTCCTATATTGTACCAGCCTACTACTACTAACAGTCTTAAAACAGATTCGGTTCTCAATGACTGACAATACAGGAAGAGAAACCAACATTTCTACTTCTGATGCCTCTGCCTCTGGCACTATTGTGAAACAACCTGAAGGAAAGATTACTCCTTTGGTTTCTACTAACCATAGTGAGAAACCTGAAAAGTTCCATGGCTTGAACTTCAAGACATGGCAACAAAAGATGTTGTTCTATTTGACAACATTGAATCTCTCGAGATTCTTAAGTGAGGATGCTCCAAAGCTGCCTAAAGGCTTAGCTGATGCACAAGCTGTCAGTGCTATTGATGCTTGGAAGCACTCCGATTTCCTTTGTCGGAATTATGTCATGAACTGCTTGCATGACTCGCTGTATAACGTGTATCAAGTATACAAGACGGTGAAGGCATTGTGGAAATCCTTGGATCGGAAATATAAAATCGAAGATGCCGGAGCAAAGAAATTTGTCGTTGGAAAATTTCTAGACTATAAAATGGTGGATTCCAAGACTGTTATCAGTCAGGTGCAAGAAATTCAGATTATCTTGCATGAGATTCTAGTTGAAGGCATGATTTTGAGTGAAACCTTTCAAGTAGCTGCTGTTATTGAAAAGCTACCTCCTGGGTGGAAGGATTTCAAGAACTATCTCAAGCACAAGCGCAAAGAGATGAGTATGGAGGACCTTATTGTTAGACTTCGAATTGAAGAGACAACAGGGGTTCTGATTGCAAGGCAATAAATTCTTTGGATGCTAAAGCAAATATTGTGGAGTATAAGCAAGAGCAAACCTCTAAAGGCAAAAAGCCAAATCGAAATCTTGGGGCAAAAAGGGAAAATCTCTAAGCAGAAATTCCAAGGGAAGTGCTTCAACTGTGACAAAAAAGGTCACAAGTCCATTGAATGTAAGCTTCCAAAGAAGAAAAAGCATGGAGCGAACTTGCTTGATAGAATCGAGGGAGACATGGAAAACATGAACCTGACTACTATGGTTTCTAAAGTGAATTTGATGGGATCAAATCCGAAAGAATGGTGGATTGACACTGGAGCCACAAGACATGTTTGCACAAACAAAGACCTGTTCACTACCTTCGAAAAAATTGAAGGGGAAAAAATGTTCATGGGGAACTCTGCCTCATCTGTTATTGAAGGTCAAGGTAAGGTGTTGCTAAAGATGACTTCTGGCAAAACATTGACTTTGAACGATGTTCTGTATGTGCCAGAAATCCGCAAGAACCTTGTTTCTGGATCATTGCTGAACAAGCATGGCTTTGGCATGGTTTTTGAATCAGATAAAGTTATATTATCCAAATCTGGAATGTATGTAGGGAAAGGATATACAACCGATGGGTTGTTCAAGTTGAATGTAATGACTATTGTGAATAATAAGAATAAGTCTTCTGCTTATTTGCTTGAGTCTTCCAATTTATGGCATGGTAGACTAGGTCATGTTAATTATGATACCTTGCGTAGACTAATTAACTTGGATCATATTCCTTCTTTTCAAATCAATTCAAACCATAAATGCGAGATTTGCGTAGAAGCAAAATTAACAAGGTCATCTTTTCAAACAATTGAAAGAAACACCGAACCCCTTGAATTGATTCACACAAATGTCTGTGATTTGAAATTTGTTCAAACAAGAGGTGGTAATAAATATTTTATCACTTTCATTGATGATTGCACAAAATACTGTTATGTGTATTTGCTCAAAAGCAAAGATGAAGCCTTGGAAAAATTCATTCTCTACAAGAATGAAGTTGAAAATCAACTTAACCGGAAAATTAAAAAGGTTAAGAAGTGATAGAGGTGGTGAATATGAAACACCTATTGGTGATTACTGTGCAAAATATGGAATTGTTTATGAGGTAACTGCACCTTACTCATCACAATCAAATGGTGTTGCTGAACGGAAAAATTGCACATTAAAGGAAATGATGAATGCGATGTTACTCAGTTCAGGATTACCTCAAAATATGTGGGGTGAAGCTATTTTGTCAAGCAATTACCTTTTAAATAGTGTACCCCGGAAAAAACAAGATAAAACTCCTTATGAGTTATGGAAAGGTAGGAGACCATCCTACAAATACTTGAAAGTGTGGGGGTGTCTTGCAAAAGTGGCTATTCCAACACCAAAGAGAATAAAGATAGGTCCTAAAACTGTGGACTGTATCTTTATAGGCTATGCACATAATAGTGCTGCTTATCGATTTCTTGTGTATAATTCAGAAGTCTCAGATATACACAAAAATACGATAATGGAATCAAGGAATGCTTTATTCTTTGAAGATGTGTTTCCTTGTAAATCGAATGGTGCATCAAGTTCATCAAAACGAACACATGAAGTTATGAATCAAGAAAAATATTATCATAACTTGATTCAACAAGATGAACCGAGACGTAGCAAAAGGGCTAGAGTGGAAAAATCATTTGGAGATGATTTTGCAACTTTTCTATTAGAAAAGGAACCACAAACCTATATAGAAGCTGTAAGTTCTTCTGAAGGATTTTTGTGAAAAGAAGCAATAAAAAGTGAGGTTGATTCTATTTTACAGAATCATACATGAGTTAGTGGATCTTCCTCCTGGTTGTAAACCTTTAGGATCCAAATGGATCTTTAAAAGGAAAATGAAACCTGATGGCTCTATCGATAAGTACAAAGCCAGACTTGTAATCAAAGGATACAAGCAACAAGAAAGTTTGGATTATTTTGATATTTATTCTCCTGTTACGAGAATAAATTCTATCAGAATGATTCTTGCTACCGCTGCATTGAGAAATCTAGAGATACATCAAATGGATGTAAAGACGGCTTTCTTAAATGGGGATTTAGGTGAAGAAATCTACATGGAGCAACTTGAGGGTTTCATAACTCCGGGAAAAGGAAATAAAGTTTGTAAATTAGTAAAATCATTGTATGGACTAAAACAAGCGCCAAAGAAATGGCATGAAAAGTTCGACAATGCAATGATAACTAATGGATACAAATAAATGAGTGTGACAAATGTGTCTACACTAAAGAAACAGAACATGGCTATGTCATCTTATGTCTTTATGTAGATGACATACTTATTGTTGGTAGTAATGACAAAATGGTCAAGTCTATCAAAGACATGTTAAATTCAAGATTTAACATGAAAGATATGGGGCTTGCTGATGTAATTTTAGGAGTTAAAATTACAAGAATATCAGACGGCTTGGTCTTGAGCCAAACTCATTATGTGGACAAGATTCTGAAAAAATTCAATAATAATGATTCTGGAATTGCAAGAACTCTATTAGACAATAGTTTCCATCTATCTAAGAATAGAGGAGAGAGTATTTCTCAAGTAGAATACTCAAGAATCATTGGAAGTCTAATGTATATAATGAGTTGTACTAGACCTGACATTGCATATGCAGTGAGCAAATTGAGCAGATTTACAAGCAATCCGAGTGCTGATCATTGGAAAGCAATTTCAAGGGTACTTAAATACCTACGGTACACTCGGAACTATGGACTGCATTACACTAGATACCCTGCTGTTCTAGAAGGGTACGCTGATGCAAATTGGATATCTGATATAAAAGATTCAAAATCCACAAGTGGATATGTGTTCACACTTGCCGGTGGGGCAGTATCCTAGAAGTCTTCAAAACAAACTATTGTAGCGAGATCTACAATGGAATCTGAGTTCATTGCCTTGGACAAATGTGGAGAAGAAGCTGAATGGCTACACCATTTCCTTGAGGACATTCCAAAATAGAAAAAACCTGTGCCACCAATATGTATTCACTGTGATAGTCAATCAGCAATTGGAAGGGCACAGAATAACATATATAATGGTAAGTCTAGACATATACGTCGTAGGCATAATACCATTAAACAACTACTCTTAACAGGAGTTATCTCTATTGATTATGTGAAATCAAAGGATAACATAGCGGATCCGCTAACCAAAGGATTGAATAGAGAGTTGGTTGCAAAAATGGCAAAGGGAATGGGACTAAAGCCCATGGAAGGCTAAGTGTTATAAAGGAAACCCAACCTAACTGACTGGAGATCCCAATATCTAGGTTCAAAGGGACAACCTAATTATAAGGACTTAGCATAGTCATTATGGGGAGATCTCCCTAGACCCATTCCATAATGAAACAATGACGCAAAAGAGGATTAAGGATAGCACAATGCTGTGCTTTAATGATTCTTAAGTGAAGTAATTAATTACTGAAGACTTAAGTAAATCACCTATGTGAGAGTGAAGTGGGGCCGCTTCAAAAGAGAATTGTTTAGGGCTCAATTCTTAAAAAACTCTTGCTGAACCAGGTTGATGTTCATGGCCAAAACGAACATAACTATGAGAACTGAACTAATGGACCATGATTCCTGTGTGAAATATATGGTTCATTTACACTGAAAAGCGGGACAGTTCAAAGACATCATGTCTACTGGATTGCTAGTAAAGTAAGTATATTTCACAAGAGAAGATTCAAAGGGTAACACCAACCTATATTATGCAGGTTTCAGTTGTGGAACACTACTGTCGAGTCAAATTCAAAACAATTTTTTCATTCATGTGGGGGATTGTTGGAAAAATGGAAAAATCCATTGTAGAGTGAATGAGAAAATCACTCTCATAATGGCACTCTGGATAGAATCTAAGGATAATTATCTATCATTCATGTCATAATGGCACTCTGGATAGAATCCAAGGATAATTATCTATCATTCATGTACCTGAAGATTCATGTACTTAGGAATTAAGTATTCATGTACTTAATTATTGATACATGAACTTAGAGTTTTCTTATCGAGAATACATGTATGTACTTGAATGTGGTGCTTCGATAAATGTGAAGATAATTATATGAAATTTAACATTTGTTTCCAATTTCTACAATCACCCTTGGCCAGCATCTATATATAGATGACTCTTTTTTTGTTTCAAAAAAAAAGAATCTCTCTCTCTATTTTTCCTTCTTGCATTTTCATCTTTTATAGTGTTCCATATTGCTCCAGTTCGAGTTCGCTGTGGTGAAGAAGTTTGGTGCTAACATATTCACCTTTAATCCGTTGTATCCTGGGAGACAGACGCCTACTTAACCTCAAGCACTCAACCTGTAGGGGGCGAATCTGTTTTAAGGAAATTGTGCTCACAAGCCTCGGATTGTAAATTTTTCAATCATTTCTTTCTTTCTAGTTTGTATTGTTTCTTTCCTATATTGTACCAGCCTACTACTACTAACAATTATAAGTGGGAATGCAGATCTTGTACACTTAACATCCAACCCAAAGTCACATTCTCCGCAGCTGTAGAAAAAGTGGCCAGTAGATTGTAAGCACACTCGACAAGAAAATCTCTCGTGGAACCAGAAAGAGTTTTTGACGAGTTTGAGCAAGTGGTTCGGATGCAAATGGCTAGTGATTTCATTAGGCAAATCAGCACAGGATTTATGGAGTAGGATTCCGCATGAAAGGCAAGCGTAAACAAGATCCTCAAAGCGGAGGCCGCAAGCAAAGCAGCAAGTCCTGAAATTCTTCATGCTAATCATTACTTTCACTTGAATCAAGGGATGGGGGTGGGTTACAGGTTGGATTTGAATATGCCCTTGGTCGGCTTTGCAGATTGTGGTAGTCTCGCCCAAGTTGGCACAATCAACATCGAGGCAAAAATCACATGAAGAACAAGTGAAGAAATAACCATTCCTTCCACCGCCACCACAGAGGCTGCAGCAACGAGGTGGACGCAAATAATAGAGAACGAGAGAGAGAGTATGTTGAGAGTGAAAGGGATGCCTGATTTCCTGCCCATGAGCAGCACACGGCTCATCTAACATGCATTTGCATTCAAGACAAACGTAAATCTTGTCATCATCTCCAAATTCAGTGTCACAGCGAGTGCAAGAGTAATGCAAAACATTTGGCCTGTCGCAAACAAGTAGAGAATGCCCGTGAGAATTCTGTAGCGCCTCTACTCGATGATGATCATGAGAAGGTTTTAACAGAGCACACTTCAAATGCAAACTAAAGGAGCAGTCAGCCTCTTCACATCGGTACCAGCTTTTGAACGGATAAGATCCACGAGAGCTGCAAGCGTCGCACCCTCTCCCAATAGCAATAGGATCAATGTGATGATGAAGGCGATGGGGATGAAAGGGGTGTGAAATATCCAGCTGCAATTCAGCAGAATGTTCGTGTAAGAAGAATGAACAACCTTGACAAGCATAAACTCTGGCAATTGGATCAAGGATTTCCGAGCACATGCCACATCGATCATTATGTCTTGCTCGACATTGGATTGTTGAGATGCTAAGTGGATGTCGATGCGTGAAATGAACAATAGTGTCCATATTTTTCTCTTCTCTTGCACTCATTGCAATATATATATATATATATCAAAAAGCTGCTCCCTCACTGCCTTGCACTAGAACTAAGGACCAATAATAAACAGAGGCTGCTGCTGCATCTATAGCAGGGTGGGATCTGAATGGAGGTGCCCAGATAAAGAAAGGCATTCAAGTTTTCATCATTCTTTTGTAGTATAAAGTGCACCAAATCAAAGGTGAAGGAAAGAGGAGAGTGGCTCCCAAGGTAAGAATAATTCCTTGGTAACAGCCCCAAGGAACAATAGTATAATACTATGTGAAAACTGAAAATGAGACCTGGAGACTATATATACGTATGTAGATTAGCTTCAAGGAACTCTTCCATGATTCCATTTTTACACTGTTTGTCTAAAGCAAGCAAACAGAGGATGGATAATATTACAATCAAAAGATCATAAGTTTGGTATTTTACGTGCCTCATTTCTGAAATTTATGGGTCGAAACGCCACCGGAAGGAGGCTGAGCGTTCCGCTACCGCAACGCGAGCAAGAATCGGTGGAACACGCTCGGACTCGGTGGAATCGACCTGCGTCAACTCGGAGGAGACGGAAGAGGAGATGAGAGGTAAACAAATAGGAGTTCTTTATGTGATCGATTTGGGTCACGAACGTCTGAAAAGTTACTAACACCCACACATGTCAACCATTTTTTATCCCAATTTATTTGGTTTTAGCGAAGAATTATAAAATTCTTGCTACAGTTTTCATATATAATTTTTTCCATTTATGCAGAGAGATTTTATATAATAATCAGTTTTTTTATAGAGTTAATTTTTTTTAATAGTAATTCTAGTGCATGAGCTAGAGAGATGAGATGGGTGATTGTGTTTTTATAAAATAGTTATCCCAAAAGACATTTATATCGTATTAATTATTAAAAAATTTGAAGTTAAATCATTAATATTCTTTACGTGCCATTGCACTTGTAAAAGGTTTGTATGTTTACTTTGATCATTTTCTTTTTTTTACATGTTTTTGTATATTTTTTTAATAAATTTTTATGAATTTTAGAATATTAAATGTATGAAAAAATCATCTCACCAAGATCACAACAATATGACCGCAATCGATATGATATGAAAAGAATTATAAAATAATGACAAATACGACACCGTGACCGCGACCTGGAACCATGGATATGGTGGACGAGTTACAAAAGTAACACGGTCGATTTCTAAGGGCAAAAGGGTGGCATGTCTCAGACAAAATATCATGGCAGAATTTGGCGATCACCTGGGGCATCAATGATGAGGTAGTCCCGGAATTTGATCTCCTTCCCCGCTCTGGACTCTAGAACTTGTCCACAATGAGTTTACAATCAGGGAATAACATGAGTTTGGGAAATTGATGTTGGATGGCAATGTGCTTTTCAAATGCAAGAACAAAATCATAATGGCGGCTTCTGAAAATTCCTTGGATTCCAGAAAAGACAATTGACATTACCTGAACCTTCAACATTAAGAGCTATCCATCCAGATTCAAACCTTACACTCGGTGGCACGAAGATGGTTACTAGAGTGGAGGTGCAATTCTAGTCTGAATTCTATGAACGTAGAACCGTGTGGTAAAGTCCATAATACTTAACTCGAGTTTGGAGGGCTGGTAAGCGGGGGTTGCCAACTATCTAGAGAGTAGTTGGCCACCACGTATCCTTGTGGGTTGAGGTAGGAGGTTAAAGATTCAAATCTTGCTTCTTGTCAAAATTGCTATTTAATGTCGATTCTTTTAGATTCATATGGATGCTTTTTATCTCCGTATGGTCCGATAGTGGTTCACTTCCCATCGATTCCCCATGACCCTATTGAGTCACTTTGTTAGTATAGGTTAGATGGCTAAGTTGGAGTTGCTAATGCTAACGAGAGTTGCTAATGTCAACGAGAAATTCAAGTTCAACCTCTACATGTGACGTTTTGAAAAGTTCTAGCCAGACTTTCTTTTCCGAGTAAAAGTCAAATTCTGTGAGCACTTTTCAAATCGGAATGGTCTCACTGAGAGCGGGAATACTGGATGTTCAAAGCAAAAAAAAAGTCCATAATACCTGTTCGATTTTAAACGGCCCAATTGAAACAGATCTTGAGTACAGCGTATGTCCGTTCTTATGGGTTATTGCTGCGCCTTTTAAGTGCTCTAGAAGAGCTATTTGAAGCTCGGTGGATGCAAGGGGGAGTCTCTAGAAATTCTTCTTTGTTCTCTTGAAAAATTATACATTTTCATTTATATCCTTATAGAAATTAGACTTTACCCCCTCAAACTTCAGAAATATGTTTCTAAAACCCTTGAGATGTTAAAAGCTCCACTTATATCCTTGTCAATGTAAGACTTTGAACCCATCCCCCCCTCCCCCCTCAACAAATTTTTTCATAAAATTGTGTGGGTACCTCTTTGATTGTACATATTTAGTGGTCTTGGCCCCCTCAAACTTCAACATCTGGTTCCACTAGTGAAAAGCTACCTAAAATGCGAAACTTGCCCAAGCTAAAAAATGAAAAAAAAAAAAAAAGCACTAAAGAAACAAGTTATGGAGGGAAAATTCATCATCTTCTTTTCTCTAATTCACAAATTCATTGGAACCCAAGTTAACCAATTAATCTAGTAACAAAATATAGAGTGCAATCTGTCGCCAACAATGGCACACCTGCAAGGTTTGCTAGTGCAAAGAAAAAATTACACTAACTATCAACAATAATGCAACACAATAGTCCTTTGAAAAAAGATAAAGTCTGAATTAGTTTTTTTTATATGAATTAAATATTATTATTGTATTTGATCACAGTTACTAGAAAAATTTTCAAGTCCACTTTGGGACAACCGCATATACAAATTTGCAAGATAAAATAAAGATAATAACTCTGTGGTTTGGAGAAGGTACAGTTAGCTATATGTGTGGTTGGTCCGATTATTATATTTTTTCTATTATCTGTTACACACTCACATAATTTTTTGTTGTATTTCATGACATATTTACGTAATTTTATTGTTTTTCATGATATACAACAAAAGTCGCGTGATTGTAGTTAGGGGTGGCAATTTTCGACACGACCTGAAAACACGACACGAACCTAACACGAAATTAATGGGTTTGGGTTGAGGTTTTGGGAATTCGGGTCAGAATCGGGTTGGACCCGATGAACCCGAAAAGAAAACAGGTCGATTTCGGGTCAACCCGTGATGACCTGATATGACCCGATATGACCCGTTTATGAATTAAAAATAATTTAATAAATATAAAAATAATTTTATCTAACTAACCTAAGTTATTCTTTTTTTCAAAGGCATTAATTACTTAATCATAAATGAATTTATTTAATTTGTGTGAAGTTGAAATTATTATATTTGGACAAGTAATATATTATATTACTTTTTACTTTTATACTGTTTTAATTTATTTTATATTTTGTTTGGGATAAAACACTTTTACGGTGTTTAATTTATTTTAGATTTGGTTTGGAATTACTTATTTAAATTTTTATTACTTGATTATGTAATTAGTTTTGTGAGAAATTGATTTTATTAGAAATTACAGTGATAAATTAATAAATTAAAATTAAGTTTCGGGTCATTTCGGGTCGACCCACCAACCCGTTAACCTGAAATTTTCGGGTTCGGGTCAGCATACCTGACCCGTCACGGGTTGACGGGTCGGGTTCGGGTCAACAGATTTTCTGACGGGTTGACCCGAACCCGACCCGCCAACCTGATTTGGACCCGAATTGTCACCCCTAATTGTAGTCACAATAAATCATGAAAAGAGTATGACAATTACACCTAAGGCCAACGTACCTGTCCTATTCTCGCAACTATATATATATATATACATCCAAACTATTGTATGTACCATTGGGCACCTGAAGAGAAGCCTGGTATTAACAAGACGGTATTGGCCCGATACAAGTGTAGTAAGAACTTGCATAGCCCAAGAATGAAATCCAATTCCTAAAAGGGGAGGGAAAAAAAATCCTGATGTCACTATCTATTCCAATAATGTTCAGAAAGGTACAACTGGTTGACGATAACAAGTTGTAGATTTTTTTTTTCCCAAAAAGCCTCCTGTATATTTAATTTTTACTTTTTCCATTCATTAATTTGCAGTTTCGATTGCTATTATTTTTTATATGTACACAAATACAATTTATAGGCTGTTGGAAAATCAAGCTCCGCTTGCTGACGTCGTCGTCTGGATCTTTTTTAGGCTCCGATCACCTTCCGGTGAGCTCTTTTATCCAAATCTACCTCTTTTACCTTAATTTCCATTTCTCTAATTTTTATGATTATTTGTTTATTAATTTTTTTTTCTCTTATTCTAATTTGGGTTTTTCTCCCTGTTTTTTCTTTTTTTTTTTGTTTTGGTTAATTGTGTTATGTTACTTGGCGATGATGATGATTCAGTAAAGATTGGATTTTTTTAATCTGAATTGGATAAATTGGGCCTTTTTTTTTTTTTAAAGTTTCCTAGTGCTGATTGTACAGCCAATCTATGGTGTTATTGAATTAGATACATCCAAATTTTAATAGATAAATTCAAAAGAATTATTTCCTTTTCGTGACAATTTTAGGTCCCATTTTACCACGAGGGAGGAAAAATTAATGAAAATAAAATGGAGATGTTAAATTTAGATAAAAACCAGATAAGAGTGATGTCTGATGATTCTCTTAGTGGAGGATGTGTATGGGAGAGAGGTATTTTGGAGGGACAAGTATAAGCCTGCTTATTAGTGTGAGATCAACGGAGTATGTCTTGTTAATGATGTGATGTTGATCACTAGTTTGTTGTAATGAATAAGTTCCATTTTGGGTTTTTGATCGCGTGAATTACTTTCAACCGATTAGAGGGATTGACAGTTTATTAAAAATCATGAGTCGAGGGGTAAATTCCTCCTTAATAGCATATTGCTACTCTGGTTTGTATTCAAGCTAAGTGGATTAGCTGGCAGCCTTGTTTGGATTGCCATTTTTCCTCAAAATAAGTTTTATGTTTTTTGTGAACACATTTTCCAATCACCTTTTTACCTCACATACATTAAATCGCTACAGTATATTTTTCTGCAAAAATTCCAGACAATGGTAATCCAAACGGGTTAAAACCATGGACGAAGGGTAGAAAGGTATCATTTTATGAAAGTGGAAGAGTTCAATTATCTTTTTTTACTTTTGTTCTGGGGAATAAAGGAAGGGGAACACGTAACTTAAATTTGTCGTACTGGAGAAGGGCTTGAACCACCGCTTCCCCTTTACACCCTCCTCTAGTTCACCCCCTTCTACACTAACGTGCTCAGATGTGGATGGATTTCCTTGCTTCTTGCTATAGTTTGCTGCAATAGCACTCTTATTTAGCTGTAAGCATCTTTTTTTTCATGGTATATGCACACTTGATATCTTCTTATACAACAAATGGCTAAAGACGGGATTTTACATTTATTTCTTTGAGGTTATAGAGTACTAGAAGGCTTCAATGTTGATTATTTTTTCTCGATTAATTCATCAGGGGTGAGAATAAAGATCGGAGCTTATAAATATACTTGGAAGACAAACAATAAGAATGCAGGGAATACCTTCCTTGGTTGATCTATGTGTTCAGATTGCAGTTCTCAATGTTCGATATCTTGGAAATGTTGGAGAAACAGAGTTCCATCTACTGGAGCGTATTTTACCGCATTGCACCATGGATCAGTTGATACACGTTGAGAATTGTACAGAGGTAACTATTTTAGAAAATTTGCCCAATTTATTTCTTTCTTTGCATATGTACTTATTATGGACTGGCTGATCTTTTTCCCTTTTGTTTCTGTTTGGTCGTTGCAGGGAAGAGATCTTAGCCCAGTAACTAATAAACTTTGGAAGAAATTCTTTGAGCGGCAATTTGGTGCTGAGAGTGCTGAGCTTGTGGTGGAAAGGATGAAAAAAAGGAGGGTTGAATTTAAATGGAGAGAATTGTATAAGGTAATAGAGTTTTCTTAATTTCCTCTTGGTCTCTGCCTAGAAACTGATAAATAGCTTTGTCCAAAAAAAAGGTACCTGGCAAGGATGTGGCTTTATGTTGGTTACTACTCTTTTTTGTTTTTGGCAATAATAAGTTTCAGTATGTACTCACCTAAGGTACATTAAGAATCTCACAAGATATATAGTATTTGTGGACTTCCCCTTTGTAGTTTATCTACATCACTACATCTTTCCTTCTTAGTATCTGATTTCTTCTAAGTTGAGTAGTTCTTATTTTCATCATTGAAGTCTCAAAGTCCATGGCGTTTGAATTTAAGCAAGCTTATTTTGTGATTGTTTTACTTGCAGGCGAAGTCACAGGAATTAGAAGAGAAGGAAAAGAAAATATCAGAACGATTGAAGCAGCGGTATGCAAATGAAGCAGCTGGTATGTACTTTTTACTCTCTTTTCTTATTCTTTTGGATGGTGCATGTGTTACATCTTGTTTTCTTTATTTAGACTCCTGGTTCATGTGCTAAATTTTGGTCATCCTTTTGCAAAGTACCATGAATGGTGCAGATAGAAACCATTTATCATTAGGAAGCTTTGTTGAGTCAAGAAAATGGAATGCAGTTTTGCAGCAGTTTAGGTTGGATTACACTATCAGACCCTAGTTGTGGATAGAATTAGTGGCAAGCAGTTGCATCAAGTGATGACATGGATGGCATCTAGCAAGTCAGCAGTGAGTGGGTGCAAATCTAAATTTGGAATAAACATGGTCTGAACCTTAAAATTGGGTGTCTTTTAATCAACTTAAGCAGTTAAAAGTGCTTAATCATGAGGTGCATTCAGTAGCTTAGCATTGGATAAAAGCTTCCTACACCCAGTCATTGGTTTGGCTTCTTGTCTTCTTTCTTTTCCTCCTTTTGTTGTATTGGGTCCTGTGTCTTGTTCAACTCATCAGTCTCTTGGTGTGGCAACATCGGATGCATTTACTTTTGCCTTCTGAATGGATTGTCAGACTACATTTGGTAATTTAAGTTGATAATGAATGCTTATCATTTTGCAGAGAAACAAAAGAGGCGAGTTCAGATATGCACGAAAGTCCCACCTTCAAGCTGTAAAAGAAGTTTCTTTGGAGGTATACTTTGCATTTACTGGAGATTTTATTTGGGTACACTGCACTTGACATAGCAAAGAGCTGAAATTCTCAGTGACTGCATTGCATAGCACTGCTTATAATGTTGACATATTCTTCTATTTGCAGCAGCAGGACCTTACAACGGTATGTCCAACGGCAAAAGCAGCATAATGAAGAAGGCAAAATTGGAATTTTTAAACAGGTAAACTTGTCTTGAAGTGGTGCAAACCTGAGAGTTTTGATGGCATTCATAGGATGGATGTTTTTTTAGGCCTTGTTTTTATGCTTAATGTAAAAGCACTTAAATATTTTGGATCCTACAAATCAAACATGATTTTGTATCTGAGCCTTCTAAGGCAGTCAATTACTATTTGAGTTGACAAAAATATAAGGATGTCTGATCTCTGTCCTCATGCAGGTACTGTGTGGGCTTGTGAAATTTGATTTTTCAGACAACTGAACAGGGTTAAATCTAGTTGTTAAATTGTCACACAGTTTTTGACCTTGTAAAGAACAAATAGCAGTTAAAACTCTGAATGCTGAAATAGAAACAACAACCAGTTAAAACTCTGAATGCTGAAATCTGCTTGACTTTGACCCCAAACTTATTATGTCTCGACTTATCTTTGGTTTACTCAGATTTTACTTGGTTAGTTACGATTTAATGCTTTATTACTTAAATATCCTGAACTTTTCTTCAAATATTTAACTTTCTCTATATCAACAGTCGTGAGGTCAAAAATTTAGCAGCTGTGAAGAACAAAGCAGTGCAGACGAGTTACAGGTAATCGCTTAATTTTCCACGCCAACTGTCAATATTTACTGCTGTGAATCCTTGGCCACATTCCTTATTCTGTTGCTCGTAATTCAGTGTTTCTTCTTCTAGGAAGCCCAGTGGTTTTTCTAGTGTTGCTTCTTCTTCAACATGCAAACCAAAGCCCGTGCAGAGGAGATTTTAGTAGGCTTTGTAAACTTATCTTTCTAGATTAGCGTTATTATTGCATTGCCAAAGGTTACCTTTAGTTCAATTGAATTGTAATGTACGCTTAAAGAATTGGGTCAACTTTCTTGATCCATTTATGTTGGTGTTTTATTTCTTCCAATGTATAGACATCCTTTTGCTTTCATTACAGAAAAGTAGTTTGGGCGATGATGATAGATCATAATTTTGTTTCTGATTTTTACCGTGATCTGCCCCTCGTAAAATATTGGCAGATATGATGGCTGGATGCTATAATATACAAGTGAAATGGTCTATGATACGATTTTGCACCTACACATGGCATCCTGGATTTTGGCTCACCCAAACCAACATCTGTACATCAATTAAAGCAAATAAATAGACATGACGGCCCAAACTCTTTCAAGAAACTATTCTTTTGTCAGTTGTTAAAGGAGAATGAGTTGGATGTAACACAATGATTAACATGAAGATGACTATACCTGTTCTATTGTAAGTTTATGTACCTTACATTTTTCTTCCTTCTGACTTCTCCATGAAACAAGCTCGTTTTTGTGTGCATTTATCCTGAAGGAAAAGCTTCATAAAGAAAACAAAACCCAAAAAAAAAAGAGCATAGTAGCAAATTAGCCCAGGCTGAAGAGGTTAAAGAACAACGGCTGAGTCTTCGTATTTGACATTCATTCAAACAATTTTCGACATCTATGTACAGTGTCTATATCTTCTTTACATGTGCAATGGGCCACTCGAATTAAGGTTCAAATTGTTAGTCAAGTGGCTGCGGCAGGAAACTTTTAACTGATTCCCTAGCCCGTGTTTTAATTCACAGGCGCAAGATGTCAAGCAGCTCGAGAGAGAAAAAGGATAACTCCCAATCAGAAATCAATTGGCGATAAATTATCCAAATTCAATAAATCTTGCTGATGCAAAAGATGAACGAATTAACTCACAAAGACCTTGATACAAACCAACCTCTTGGGTTTTACAGAATAGGGCATTTAAAACCAATAGAATGTTGTCTGATCCCTAGATTGAGGATTCAAGTCTTAATTTGATCTGATAAGTACAAACAAGGGTCGAACTCTTATTCAAAAAACAAAGCCTAGTTCATCTAGTAATAACTTCTATTCCTGTAACATAGAACAAACAGCAAAATGAAAGGAACATGTCACATGTTTGGAACGACTCAAGGCCTCCGTTCAGAAAATGATATCCTCGTCTTTCTTTGAAGCTTGGGTTAACAAGTCGTGGGCTGAATTAAGTGGAAAACCTTTCTTCAAAGCAATGTCCGCAGCAACTTTTTCCTCAGCAAAGGCCTTCGCAGCAGCAACCTGTCTGTCAATCTCTTTTTTCTTGTAACCTTGTATCTTCTTCAGCCTGAAGAAATCCTCTCTTTCCAATTCATCCAGTTCTCCCTTAATGTAACTTATTGTGTTCTCCAACCGAGGCTTCACAACATTCTCAAGTGCATTGACCCTGCGATTTGTAGTTTTAATTGCCTCATCCAGAGTCAAAAATGAAGTCTGAAGAGATGCAAGCTCAACAAGCACCTCAATTGCTTTAACATAAGCAGTTCGGCAAGCCTGCACCTGTTGTCCACCTCTTGCTAACCCAGTCAGGTCATTTTTTGTCTCTCCATCAGTGAAATATTCAAATTTAGGGAGCTTCACACCGGCAATATTTTCTTGGTGCGATCGCACTTTAAGTGATGCATTCTGAACATTTTCAAGGACAACATGTTTGATGTTGTCACCAGCCACATATTTAGCTTCTGTCAGAGAAAAATAGGAACTTTTCAAAATTTCACCCATTGACTCCTTGGCAGACACAATCTTCTTGAGAATCTGTCGAAATTGCACAGTCAAAGCATCACTTTTCTTCTTGAGCAAAGCATGACCTCTCGTTGCACCCACAAGGCGAGCTTTCACAACTCCAAGCATTGTAACAGTAGGAACAACATTCAAGCGCTGTGATTGCCCAGACATTTTGTCCAATCTCTTAGCTGCAAAAATTATTATAAAATGAGCATTTGTAACCTCCCAAAAAAAAAAAGTGCTGATTGATAATTTAACATCAACATGCCAGTGGAAGATGTTTTATCATAGATAAATATGAAGCAGTTGTTCCCAAATAAAGTTTTTACTTGAGGGTTCAGCCATAACATCAATCATGCAGTCAATGGACTATAAACCTCCAACTATAGCTGACCAACTCTATCAAGTGTAAAGCAAGAACCATTTATTTATTAATTTAAAAAAAACAATATTCTTTCCTCATCTTTATTCCCATGGGAGTTCCCTCAGATTTGGCAAACTCACTTTCAAATCTAAGTCCTTATTCTCCAAAGCCACCTCCCCCCCAAAAAAAAAAAATGACAAAACACCCACACTTTGGAAAACTAAAAAAGTAACTAGAATGTATATGTTCAGAAAAGGGAAAAGGTAAGGAAAGGAACTGCATTATTTCTTTTCCTCTCTGATTAAGCCTCCATCTCACCTAAGTTCTAAAGACTTTTAAAGAAATAAAATGGAAGTCAGTATGCAATCTCATCAGTGTAAGAGACTTCACAATGCAGCACCTCGTTATATCGTTTCTTCTCTCATCTTTTTCAAACAAAGTTCAAATTTCTTTTCTCTCTGCACCAAATAAACTCAATCCACGGGACCATTCATAAATCTGCTAAAAAAAATCACATAATCACACTTCAAGTTGTCACTCAATCATCTAGGATAACTATCCCATACTCTCAACAAACTCATTATATCTTCATCATTCCCACAACTTCCTCAACCAATACCTCAAGTTTTCACTTGAAAATTCCACCAAAGAAACAGGTGCAAGCATACAGACACACAAAATGTTCACCTACAGACACTATAGTCCCTATCACAATTAAAAAATTTTCACCAAGCCACAAGCATAGATCAATCAATAATCACCAATTCCAACTATTTTCTGTACAAAAAGTGGTTTAAGGAAAAAAATAAACATTTCAGAAAACAGATCACAAACACTTGAGCTCCATATTCCTCAATATCCAAATCAACACAGAAAATAAAACCCCAAAAAAAAAATAGAACACGCACTAGTATGTACCACAATTCTTAACTAAAAGTTAATGAAGCAAAAAATTCAGATACATAGCAACCGTAATTGCAAAAAAGAAGAAATTTATGAATTCTAAAAACAGAGAGAACAGGGAAAGCGAAACAGACGAAATTTGTGCGCAATTGTATATACAGACGCAGTGAAGGTGTTTGTGCGTGAAGACGAGAAACTGAGAGTTAAAAAATACCTGCCGAATGAAGATGACTTGTGAGTATATAGATTATGTGGTGGTAGCCGCCGAGATAGTGTCGCCGGAGGAGGTGATCGCCACCGAGGACTGACGCCGGAGGAAGCGGGAATGGGGGTTCTTCGGGAAAGATCGCGGACTGGGATCCAAAAACAAGCAGCGTGGTCCGATTGGAATTTTGCTTAGTTGTAATAAATAATAAATAAATATAGTTTGAATAATAAAATATAATTAAATCAATAATAGTAACGATAATAGTAGTAATAATTCTGCCGCTTAAACTTCTAACTAAGGGTGTTACGTGTTGTAATTCAGCTACACGCAATTTTGACTTTATCCAGTTGGTAGGTCCCAACATGTGATGTCCTTAATCAATTGTCACCGCAATTACAGAAGAATTACTCCAATGATTTTGATGAAATTTTTCCCTTAACTTTTGGCTAAATTGTGAGGAGCCTTTTTATGCGTTGTTTTTTTTCTATTAAGTTTAGTTAATTTGTCTAAATGCATAAGTTATAATAATTGTGCTTGTATATATTTACATAATAAATTAAGTACAATTTAAAAAGATTAACAGGTGCTTATTGAACACAGTTTTTTTAAAAAAAATCTATCAAAGTTTTGCACACATGTCATGAATTCAATATACACTGTCAGTATGTATATGCTTTACTCTAATAATAATCACCACCACGAGTTTAGATGTGTGTTTGGATTGTAAATTATTTGAGATAATTTTGTGAAAAAGTACTGTAACACTTTTTTGATATGATGTATATGAGATAAAAAGGTGATTAGAAAATGTGTTAATGATGCAAGCAAATCAGTGTAGGTAAATAAAGTGATATAACACACAATCCAAACACAATCATTTACTACTAGAGCGATGAATGTTGTTCTGTTTCTTTCATCCAAAAAAAAAAATGTTCTGTTTCTGCTAGTAATTTATTTATTAGTTATTAAAGGCCAAATTGTCTACTAGAAATTTTCCATTTTCAACTCCAGTGTGCATGCATATTATCAGGCCATTGCTGGATTAAAGGCAAAACACCGGTACACACAATTCCATATATGCCAAAGACCCTTTATTCTGACAAAATTTCCAAAAGATTGTACCATGTACAAGAACTGAAAACAGAACTGATGCTTTCCAGACACAACTTGCAGAGTCAGATATAGGATCCATCAATGGACCAAATATAACACCTCGATTACATACGGATTCTTATTAGTTGCTATTACATTGAAAGTATATCATCAACATACTAGATCGACACAGCCTGTTGAACACTTCATTTTCTTTCTTTTTATTTTGAAGCATCATTGATCATAGCTAATCATAATCTTCTCGCCTCTGGCTGAGCCATGGTTGAGCTTAGGCTCCAGAACCAGCCAAACGCCTTCTGGTGGCGTTGGAAACAGAAACTTGGCCAAGTCTATCCACCTCCTTTGCAATCATCCGCTCTTTCAGTGGCATATAGTGCCGCAACCAGACACCAGTATAGACCTGCAGTGAAATAGGATACAATGGCATTGTAATATATGAGCTTCAGAAATTGTTTCAAGCAGCACTCTGACAAAACAATGCATCCTCCGTTCAATAGCAAATAAACTACCACTATTTCCTCAAACCAGGACAACGATAGAAAAGATGGAAACAGTAGCAAGCGAAACCTTAGTCGAAAAATTAAGATTTATACTTGCAAATGAAAATTTAGAGCATATTCGGTCTATTCATGTGAAGCTGCAAAATATATATATATATATATATATATATATATATATATATATGAAATGGAAGTACAACAAACCTGTGAAGGTCTCATTATTTTTGTGTCAGGATCATCTAGAGACTCTCGCCAATGAGATAAATACCCAGCCATTCTAGGAATGGCAAATAAAACAGGAAAGAACTCCGTGGGGAAACCCATTGCCCTGATCAAGAATAATCAAAATCTGTTAGAAAGAAGATAATGCATTAAGAATTGCTTGCTTGATAAGAGTGGAATCAAATTTATTTTCCCCATTACCTATATATTAGCCCAGAGTAAAAGTCAACATTAGGATACAACTTTCGCTTAACAAAGTACTCATCTGAAAGGGCAGCTTTCTCCAAAGCAATTGCAACCTGCAGGTGGCATAAGAAATCAGATTATATAGTGCAAAATAAGTGGTATTTTATAAAGATGAAAGGACAATATATTCAAATTATAAAAGCTTATGCTACAAACTAGTGATTGCCAGTACTTGGTTCAACTCAAATAGATGATAGTTAATATTTAAAGTGAACAAATTCCACCTCAATGAGAGGATCCCGGCCAACAATTGAAAATACTTCTTCTGCCAGCTTCTTTATGACCTTAGCCCTGGGATCATAATTCTTGTATACACGGTGTCCAAAACCAGACATCTTGCGCCTCCTACAGAATTAATATTCCAGAATAATATCAGCAGAAAAGCAATGAAGCCATATGCTAAGAGATAGTATCATCATTTGTCTGAAAAGCCATACCTGTTCTTCACACCCTCGATGAATTCCGGGATTTTGTCAACTGTTCCAATCTCACTCAGCATCTTAAGCACAGCCTTTTGAAGCAGAAGAAAAGCAAGCTTAGCTATGTGCAGTGTTGCACTATAAGACTAAGGCTAAACAAAAATAAAACCAATGACATATCTGTTAACATCATATTGACAGGTAACAATGTCAATAACGTTTTTTATCCAGCTTAGCATTTGCAATGCTGTCCCTGGTCAACTGAAGTTTTTAGTTTCTAAAAGAAAAAATGGCAATATACCTCATTGGCTCCACCATGAAGAGGACCATACAGTGCTCCCACTGCTCCGGCAAGAGCAGTGTATACATCAACACCACTGCAAAAAAGAGAATCAGATTTCTGACCAAGAGCATATGTATATTCTCTCAGTGCAGACAGAAAATTCATATACCTTGAAGCCAGATGTCGAGCAGCTGCTGTGGAACAATTCATTTCATGTTCTGCATGTAATATAAAAAGGATATCGAGAACACGAGCAAGACGAGGATTGGGCTTATACAACCTATTACCTCTGCAGATTTTGCCAACATGAAGGGTTAAATTAGCATCCAAATGCCTTGGAAGCATGCCTAGTTGCTGTAGCAGCATGTATGCAGGACATTATGCAACACTTGTAAGAAAGGTAATTAGTCTGAATAAAGTTTCAAACTTTTCTGTACTGCAGTTACCATTATCTGCCAAGCACTAGGCAAAAAATAGCAGCACAACTTACAATGAATCAAGCATGTATAGGAAGTTCTCCGAGTAAGAAAGATTGTTTGATGGAAGAACAGGTGGCCTTCCCGCCATTCTTAAATAGGCTGCTGCTGCAATTGTAGGTGCCTGCAAAAGATAAATAGAAGTTTAAAAACAGCTGAAATAGGCCAGATAGTTTTATTATGTTATATTTTTCAAGTAAAAAAAGTCCCTATCAACTATCATCATAAATCAAAACACTTCATGACAAAACAAAGAAAAAAAAACAAAAAACAAAACAAAATAGCCAGATGAAACTTAAAGCAAATAACCAACCTTCCCAAGTATGCGGACTATTTGTTTATCTCTAACTTGCTTGGACTTGTATAAGTCTTGGCCCTGCATAAACAACAAGAAAACAAAATGTGCAATAAATCACATGAACGCCTGCTTTGTTTTTTATCAACAAATATGCTAAATGATCATAATCTACCAGAGACATAAAATCAACAGGGATCAGATGAACGCCTATAACCTGAGTATGCCTACCACTAAGATAACAAGGCAAGGGTAACATAAGTACTTGAAGTTAGGGTTCACTTACTCTAAGAGCAGGATTGGCATCAGGATGAAAGACAGAGAGAGCACTCATGGCACTGACGAGCACACCCATTGGATGAGCATCATGAGGCATTGCCTGTATGATATCCTGCAAAACAGAATTTGACAAACATCAGAAATTCTTCACGAAGAAAGTTTGTTTTGTCTCCTCATCAAGTAAAGAACAACTGTATGATAAAATATACGCACCAAAATACCCTGTGGGACAGCTGAATGTTGTGAAATAGCAAACTCCCAATCTGCCAACTGACTTTCAGATGGTAGATTGCCATACACTGTCAAAACAAAAAACGCTTTATTTGTCAAGAACTCTTCAGTTCCAAGCATAAACAAGTGATTCGAACAAACAGATCATGCAAAGAGTAAGCCTTGCAAATTGCGTCCTCCACGACTTCCCAAGATTTGTACATAGAAAACGATTCCGGATTAGATGAGGAAAGGAAGAAAGCATGCAAATTGCACTCTCCTTATTGAAATCTTAACAGCACCTATGGTACTTAAGAGTCCTCACCTGCCAGACAAATTCATGCACCAGACTGCCCATAGAAATGTATTAAGCCATAGACACATATTAAGCCATAACAAGTGAACTCATAACAGGGTGATCTTCGTCTTGGATAATACAAACAATCTGCACAGAAGATTAAGCCACAGAGCTGGCCGAAGTCCAATTTGGGGGACACTCAGTTCTACATCAAGAAAGAAAGGTAGCTACCAACAGATTACGTTCCTCAAAAAGTATGAATCAAAAGAAAGGGAATCTTAATAATAGCCTGGTAGCTGGTTAATTAGTACTTCATGCATAGGGGAACCTTCAAACTCTTGTTTTACTAAGGGTCAAAAGAATGAACCCCGTATTGCTGCCCCCTGCCCCCTGCCCACTCCACACAACCCCAACACTTTCACTTCACCGTATATGACATGCCTGATTGAAAAGAAATGGTAAAGAAGAATGGGAGCAATATATCATTCACAAAATCTATGGAATACTCACTCAAGAGGTAAGCCACTTCGACAAAGGAACTTCCTTCAGCCAGCTCCTCAATTGGGAAGCCTCTGTATCTAAGAATCCCTGCATCTCCATCAATGTAGCAAATTGATGAGCGAACAGGAGCTGTGTTCAGGTAGCCTGGATCATAAAGTTTGAGCCCCTTGTCAATTGGTCCTGCAGTTATCTGTTTATTAATTGTATCAGAAATCTCCAAAAATCCAGACTTTTTCTCCCCTCAGACAATAGCCAACATGAACCAGAATTTCACCATTTTTTTTCACTTTTTACTCTATATGGAATTTACCATACCTTCATGCAATTCCAAACCTAGAATTCCAATTTTTACAGCCAATACCACGACTAATCTTACATGCAGCTCAGCAATCATATAAATCATGCTACATGAGATTTTTACTCAGCTCGGTAAGCACCTCATCACGCTCAATCCCAAATATTTTAATTTCGAGACCTTAAAATATAAGACCAAAAGCCAGTCTTTTGAAAATGACAATACCTTTGCGGTACATTCTCATAAAATGAAAACTAAATATACAGTAAGGATTCCAAAGAGATGTAAAATTAGACATGTAACCTTTAAACAAATTCAATTCTCAATAAAAAAAATAAATAAATCCGAAATTATAACAATAACAAACTCAAAGAAAAAAAAAAGAATCAAAACTTAAATAACGAATAGCTACAGCAGTTAATAGCGAGAAATGACATCTTATTCGGCTTCAATTTTATTTGAAAAAAAAAAAAAAGTTAACCTTTTTGAGATCGGTGGCTTTAATAGTGCCTTCTTCAGAGACCTGGACCTGATACTTTTTACCGGTCCGTTCATCGATGATCGTCAACGCACCCTTAACGTTGGGCGGAGGCGGGACGGATTGAGCGGAGACGCAGGAACGTTCTAGAATTGAGCACGGAACGGCGTCGGAATGATCATGCGAAGCTGAAGCTGAGAGGTGAGCTGAGAGCACCGCTAAACGGCTACGAGCCACTACCGAAGAATCCAAATTCTCCATCTTTTCTTTTGCTCAGATTCAGTTGTAAAGAAAGAGATGAAAAGAGAGAGTAGGAAGTGTTTCTTGATTGTTACAGCTCTGTATATATCCGTAGAGATCGCTTGCGAAAGTACGCTGTAAGCATTTACGCTATTGCGTCTAACCAATTCAATAATAAATAATAAATCAAATGATTATCTTCTCTTATCCACCTATTGACTATTGTGCAATACAATTTGGATTTTGTTTCTTTCTTTTTTCTTCTTCTCCTTCTTTTTTTTTTTTAATAATGTATGTTACTATATTTAGGAGCACAAACAAATAAACTCTCAAAAGTTAATTTCCAAAACACACACACATATATATATATATAATCCATCTAATTCAAAATTTTAACATATATATATATACAGTATAATAGTTAAAAGTTTAACCAACTTTAAAGCCATGGAAATTCACAATAAATCAACAAATTCAAAGTGCACAACATAAAATAGAAACTGTACCAAGTAGCAACTTTCAATTCCCATCTACATGTAATACAGCAGCACGTTAGATTTTGATTTTAGATCAATTCTTATTAAAATCACAATACTATTTTTTTTGATGTAAAATAAGTCCAATTACAAAGACATATAAATTTGATAATTTCTTCAAAAAAATTTTGCGACACATATAAGTGTGTTTGGACATAAATTATTTGAGATAATTTTGTAAAAAAATACTAGAGCTGGCAATTTGTCCCAAGTCCCAATGGGCTACCCATGCCCAAAGGAACTTTGGGCGGGATGGGTATTATAATTTGGTATTGGGTTTAAGTTGGGACACATCCCAACTATACCCATTAATGAATGGGAAAGGATGGGAAATACTTGGGTACCCACTGGGCTCAAATGGCAAGGGCTCCGTTTGGATTAGCTGTTTTTGGTAGGTGTTTTTGAAATATTTTATTGTAACAGTGTATATGAAAAAATTTTACTATAAAATTTTTTTGAAATATTTGATATATTAATATGGATGGGATGTTTTTTGAGTTATTGTATATTACTGTAACATTGTATTTGAAAAACTTATTTTTTGAAAAAAAAGTCAATCCAAACGGAATCTTAGATTCAAAAATTATCTTTAACAATTTTTATAGTTATACCAGCGAATATAATCTAGTAGTCTTCCTAGTCATTATCCACAAGAATTTCCAGCATTTCAGTTAGTTTAGACCTGTCATCCTTGGACAATGATAAGGATAAATATTCAACATCCTAAGGACCTTGGCCATCTTGATATATGTTGGAATATGGCTGTATATCTATCTTTTCCTTTATTTGTTAATCCAATTTTTGGTGGGAATCTTGAGTATAAAGCACTTGCATGTTTATTTAATAAAACTAAAAGAAATTTAATAAATCAAAAATATAAAAATTATATAAAAATAAAAAATGAATTAAAGGAAAAAAAATATGTAGAAAATGGATTTGGGTATTGGGCGGGATCAATCTAAACCCATCCCAAAATGATCCCGCCCAAGTTAGTCCCAAAACACATATGGGTAAGGTTGGGCCCAAACCCATATGACTCGGTTCCATCTCAAACCCAAGCAAATCCCGCCCATCCCGCCCATTTTGCCACCTCTAAAAAATACTATAGCACTTTTTTAATGTGATGTATGTGAGATAAAAAAATAGTTAAAAAATATATTGATGATGCAAACAAATCAATGTATGTAAATAAAATAGAAATAATGCATAATCCAAACACACATTAAAATTTGAGCTCTCTAACATCAACCCTTCCGATATCACACTAGAAAGAAGCTTCTTTGGTGTATTGTAAGAAAACAAAAGATTAATCTCTAAAGCATAAAAATAATGGACTACTTGTTTTCACGTAATAGCGTGTTTGAATAGCAAATTATTTGAAATATTATTTAGAATAATTATTGAAACACTTTTTTTGTAATATGATGTACGTAAAATAAAAATATGTTCCGAGAGATATGTTCATAAAGAAAGCAAATAATTTTTGAGTAAGTGCTGGAAAATGTGAACATTTCACATGGCCCAAATGGTCGGTTTTCAATTGTAGATTGCAAATAAAAAATAAAAAAGCAAACAAATGGGAGAATTGAACTACAAAAGAACAAGGAAAGAATTAATATTAACCTATAATAATCGCAAAATACAAGATCGGGAATCCAAAATACCCAATAAAATATTCAAATAATCAGAGCAGAGGAAATATTTATCTCATTGGTCAGAAAACAACGGCAGTTCAAGTAGGCCCATTCACTTGCGTCTTGGGATGCTCAACGATCCTGCTTTCAATTCCGGGCATAGAATAGAACAACTACGGAAGCTTTGGTGCAGCCTAGCCACTTCCCATTCCCCAAAAACAAATACTGCCACCTACTAATTGCATTGCAAATTGCGGCAGTGTGCTTTCTTAAAATTCATAAAGTCTTGAACAAAAGTTACTGTGGATTATGTAGCGACCAAACAAAATTGTTTGTTCATAGTATCCCACCCAACAGCAGCCGCCTCTAACCACTATAATATATAAGCACCAGATGGAGATGGTTGGTGGACTCCAATCTTTTTGTCAACTGCGATTAGGAACAATATAAACCTCGACAAAACTGTAGCTTGATCCAGCTGAAGATTTAGCTCATTCAATGTTTTTTGTGCCGTAAGCGATGAAATTTACACTGATATCATCAGATAGAGACCATTTTCCTGTCAAAGGGTTATACACAAACCCTGCCATCTCTTGAACCTGGACAAACCCCAAGAGCATGAGACACCTTTCATAGGATTCAATGCTTACTAAAAAAGGGCTAAAAAATAAAGGACTGGGGTATGTATTCTACTTACAGAGATGGAGGCCCGTTGAAGAATTAGAACAAGTTCTTCAGGGGTAAGGAAGCTTGACCACTCGTGTGTGCCCTTGGGTAGCTGTCAAACAGAAGACTCATTTAACCTCTCATACGATTCACAAAGTAGTACAAAAAACCACACTAGATGATGTTGTGTGAAAAATCAGCCTGTTAAGCAAGGCAGCTATCTAAAGCAGACTAATCAAACGCTATCTCGGGATAAAAACCATGCAGTGAGATGGTTATCATAATGTGTCTCCAAATTGGTTGAATAAATAAGAGTTATCTGAATCGGCCAAGGTTGACCCAGGTACACAGTAAAAGATAATCAACACGAGTCATAGAAATTGAAGATTTTCCCGTAACTGTACAGAACTGAAAAATTGTCTTGATGAGCTGAACAAATGACAAGCAAGTTTATCATGAATCAAAATAGTAAACATGAATAAAAGAGTGTGTCAATTCTCTCAACTTTTATCCATTTACAAAAGGTCACCTTTTATTCTAAAGGACGTCAACAAATACCAAAGAATTGTTGCATATTAATGTTAAAGGAAAAAGTCAATTTCTTTGAAGGAAATTGGCCAAAAGAACGTGAAAATTATGACCAAAAAAGCTCCACTAACATTAAGCCAATAGACAAACATAGTGTGGATTAGATAGGCTTACCCAATGTAAGAGATACTCGGCAACAACAATGGCAGTTGCATATGCTCTCATGGAACGATTAATTGTTGAAATCACATTAGCCCCACCAGAAACAGCCAGTGCTGACAATGACTTGCAGAATTCAGCAGGTTCTGCTACGTGCTCAATAACCTAGATGAAAAACAACAACTAAGACATAGTACTTCCATTACAAATAGCAAGAAAAGGGAGCAAAAAAAAGAAAGATCATTAAATTGCTACTACATTACTTGCTAAATGAGATGGTAAAACACAAAATCTAGCATAGTAGGAAGAACTAGAAAGCAGTTAATAACCAAATACAAGTGTAAGGTTCAGTTTAGAATGTAGCAGACAATGCATGGCCTCCGTTTAGTCAATTTCACAGTAGGATAAATTGCATAATTGTTACCATAAACTTACCTCTAAAGCCAATACAGCATCAAATTTCCTCTGCTCTTCCACCAACTTTTCTGTTCATGAAATTGCGAGTGCATCAGCAGAATGAAGGACAAATAACAGTCAAAGGTCTTGATATGACTAAATTGAAAAAGATCAAAAATATTGTGCTTCATAAGTGTCACAAATAAGGATGAATGGAAAGTCATTCCATCTAAAAATGTACCAAAAGAAATAGTTTCCCAAATTTCAAAGAAACTTCTTGCATAGAGGCTTGAAACATTAAACTTCACCATCAGAGATTTGCTAAATCTGCTTCTATCTCTTTCAGAGAAATCTTTTAGAAACTAATCTTTACTCGCTAGGCACCAACTATATGAAAGATTTATGGTAAAACTAGAATACTGAAGCTTTGGAAACTAGAATATGTTGTTTGAGCACTCTATGCTGCCAGGCTCAGACAAGTTAGCGTAGCTCCACAACCATATTCATCATTAAGACTGCCACATACCTAAACTGACTCCTTAGAATCTTTTTCTATTGGATATAACCCCTATTCAAAATACCATCAGCCAAGGTAAACAAGCATACACTAAGCATATAAAAAGGTTGACTTGGACATTAAAAACTATAAATAATCGATGAATAACGACCTTCATATTTCAAAAACAAGTATGGCATGTACCAGCTGTTGTGCAAAGATACTCAATCGATGAAGTCCCTGGATCCAAATCCTGGAAAAGTTACATGTTCAATATAGCCCTATTAAATGCTGAAAGCTGTAGAAAAACTTTCTTTTGCCACTCTTGCAGGGAAAAAAAAAACAGAAAAAAACACAAGAACAGGCAAAAACAATTGATTGGAGTTTTAGTACAATAAGGTCCACATTGGGTAATCATAAATTTGTAAATATGGACGACATAGATATATATATACACACAAATGTAATGGACATCAACTTTCATATCCATCCTACAAGAAAACATACTGCATGAAGTCGAGCAATATTGATATTCTTCTCCACAGCATCAATTCCAGTCACAGTAGCACCCATTCGAGCCAAAGGCTGCATGAGAACAGCAAGAATTATGGTAATTCCAGCAGGAGTTTGCAGTCCAGACTTGGAAGACGTATAAATAAAGCAAAGTTTAGCAAGCATTATTCATGTACGAGCACACTATTCAATATCATTCTTTTTCCTCAGCAAAAACTAAACATTACCCTTCTGCCACATGCAGAGCAAGCTCATTTGAAATGTGAGAAACAGGATGGAAACTCTGACACGAAACGAAATTCAAGTTTCGTTAAAGCAATTCAGTTTTTCTTTTTGTTTTCATTTCTTATTTTCCACCTCATTTTCCATTCACAAATTCTTTATTTTCTACCAGAACAGGAAACTTTTACCCCTTTCTCAGCACAAGTATTTCACAAATGTAGAAATTACATACCTCAGACAGAATACCCCCTCCACAACCAACATCCACAAATTTCAGTCCTTCAAAAGGCTTAGCACTATATGGGTCCTTCCTACATCAAAAAGAATTATAATCAGCTACCACATAAACCAACAAAATAAACATACAAATAAAGAAAAACAATTTCGAGACAAACTACTCTGTCATGCTAGACTTTCTAACATTTTGAAGTACATCAAGAAAGGGAGAAACCATCAAGCAATCACAGTTTGGACTGTACCAGACAATTCACGGGAAGGTTGAGCCCAAACCAAGAAAAATAGCAAAAAGTGTACTAAAACGTTACAAAAGCTGATTGTTTTGACATTTAAAGTTGAGAATGTACATGTGGTATGAGTCTTAAGACATGTTTTAGTGCCTAAGTATGATGTAGGGTAGCAAGAGCACACACTGCAAACTCCAGAGAACATGTTATATTTCTACGTTAATATAAGACACGTCGATTACAATTATATCTGCTGCCACTTAGCCCCTCGGTCCCATTCACAATGCATACGTGATGAAAAGCTTGATTAAAAAAAAAACTCAAACTTGGAGATATTAGGCATCAATTAAACGTAAAATAATAATAATAATTACCCGAAATGGCGACATAATGTGGACCTTATAAAGGCAAGTCTTGTAGGGTTCATCACATGCAATGGCTTAAACGGCCCTTCAGCATCCCACCTACCCATCCAGAAAAATATATATATTTACACCTCAGAAAGGAAAAACAAAAAGATCGGAGCGTTTGAACATCCAAATTAATTACCAGGTTTCTGCAATGGCGGAGAATTTAGCAAGTTCAGCTTGATTTAAGGAGCTCGAAATTTTCTTGTGTGTAGGAGCACTATCGGCGTTAGTCGGTGAAGGCTTGGAACCGACTGGAGGTGGTTGCGGAGCATCTGAATATGGCCTGGAGTGGATGAGCGTTTGATTTTTCAGTAGAAAGATGAAATTAGGGTTTATGAGTCGGTGGTGAGTTGGTCTGGTGATGTTTCTGAGTTGACTCAGTAGAAGTTTTGAAGCCATTGTTGAAGAAGGCGACACGTTGAGCACAGTGAAGCTCCCCTGGGAGATCCTGTAGTGAATAATTCATGTTGGACGAATTCGGGCTTTGAAGGATAATGGTGGGTGGCCTCATTTGGCCCAGAATGAGACCTTCCGAAAATAATGTGGGCCAGTTTGAACTGCTAGTCCGGTTATAGAAGATATGATCAGCCTCGGGATCGAGCCCGCTCTTAGGTTGTAAATGGATCGGATCTGGATCGGAGATACTAGGGTGTAGGCGAGTCAAGTCGAGCTCGACTAGTGCTGTGTTCAAACTCAAATTTAATGAATTTTTAGGCTACTTGAGCTCGAGCGAGAGTACTTATAGCTCAATCGACTCATGGAAATATACATGAATCTTGAAGCTGGGTTCCTCGATCCTATTGTCAAACTTTATTGAGCTCGCGTACTCGAACAAAAACTTGAACTTTGCTGAAACATAAACCCCACAATGGTCATTTCATAATTTATATAAATAATAGAACTATTCAATTAAACTCGTCGAGCACTCGAGTAGCATATAAAGGAGTTCAAATTCAACTTGAGACCTGAAATAAGTAACCCGAACTTATGCTCAAACTCGGTCAACTCGAGTTCAAATCGAGCGTTTGATCGAATCTTGCGAGCGGCTTGGGAACAAGGAGTTACCACATCTATTGCATGACATAAAACAAATATATATAATGTCTTCTATTGAAAAACAACCTGTTTTAGGGAGGCAAATAAAATTGAAGGATATTTTCTTGTTGAAGGATATTTTCTTGGGAAAGGAACTGGGAATTTGGGATAGTAGGAAATAGATTGTTCTTAATGCTTTATTGCTGTAATGTCTGGTAAGATTTGCCGAGAAAATAATTAAACCAACACAAGCCCAGAATATTGCAAAGAATCATGAGAGAGAACAAATAGATTTCAGTTGTCTGGAGAGAAATGAATTACCAAACCTGATGACCAGAGGCAAACCAAAAAGTTTAAGTTTGGATGATTGTTTCTTAGTGTGATTTTCACAAAAATATTACTATAGCAACTTTTTTTTTTTTGGGGATAAATGTGTGTATGAGATGAGAAGCTGATTGGGAAACATTTTGCAAATTTCTTAAATGAAGTGTATAAGGTTTGCCATATTGGTTTCTGATAGTTTCGACTCTTTAAGGAAGTTGAAGAGAAGGAAATTTGAAGGTGTGAACCTATGAAAACCAAACATTAAATCCAATAGGTTGTAGGAGTATTTAGTTCTCGCAAAAGGGTTAAGTAATATACTTAATTAGTAGCCAACCAGTTGTATGATGACTAAGTAGTACAGATTACAAATATATTACTTGTATACTTAGAATGTATTTTGCTCTCCACATCACTAAGAAACTCCAAAAGCTCAAAAAATTTGTCACAAAGAAAATCAACTGGTTCAATAAGAAGTTGCAATTGCAAATTTTTTGCTACAATCAGCCCTACAAAAAATCTGCATACATTACATAAGAGTTAAAAGTCTATACTACAAATTGGAGGATTGCAAGACTATGGTACCACATGCTACTAGTATTTCCATAGCCTATGTCCATGAGGCTTTACTAGATCCAGTAGGCAAAAATCATTGGGAGGAAAGTGAAGCATACATTAGGCTGTAGTAAAGGATGATGTTTTTGTGGCTGTCTTAAATGTACCAAATGTACCCCCCCAGAAGAAAAAAAAAAAATTTTTTGACAGCGTGAAAAATTTAAACAGAAAGAAAACAAAAATAACCACTTTACAGTCCTGCAGATTGCCTAAAAGATTCTCGTGCGAGGATTAAGATGTTTTTCTTGCAGCTTTTTCTTGTTCACCCTTACCTCTCTTTTGTTTCTCACCAGGGATTTCTACTATACCTGATAATAACAAAGCTTTTGAGCTTTTCATGATTATTTCTCATGGAGATATGTGCTCTTAAGCATTGTTGTTTTTCCCTATTTTGGGTGCAAAAGATGAGATTCATTAAACGAAGAAGTTAAAACCAACACTCTCCTACAACTATTCTCTCATCAAACGAGCCATCGCAATCTCTTTACTCGTGAGACAATGCAATAGTATCCTGTGTAAACATCAAAGCCTGATTTTCCCTTTACCTAAAAATAGCAGAAGAAGAAAAGGACACAGCCCATTGAAGCAATATGTTTGTGCTATTAGTACTGTTTTGCCCACGTGAGGTTCTCTGTAACGTTTCTGTTGTTTAATGCAAGTGTGGATCTGTTGATGATGAAATGCTATAACAACAAAAACAGTTTTTTTTTTCCTTTTATTCATTGAAATTTATGTAGTATTACTATTTAGCTGTAGGAAAAAAAAGGGCTTGTTCTCGTTTGATTTTTATTTTTTTTTGTACGTAGCTGTATCATGATTTTGGATGATCAATTTGTTGATGTTCTCGTTTGATTTTTTGTGCGTAATCTAATTTTTTTTTACTATAATTAGCTTTTATTAAATGTAATGCAAACGACAACAAGCCCTAAATTGATTTTGTCACTGAGGTAAAAACCACTTCATTTTCCAATACGAGTTGTTATCTACCAGAACCCTTTTTAGTTCATGACAGAATATGAACAACTAATTTTCAGGCCTTGTGAAAATTTTCAACGTAAAAATAGTGCGGTGATAGTTATTCGGGTTGTGACAAGTGATTGAATGAACACTACTCTTTTAACTCTGATTGGAAAAGAAGATGGAAACTTTTGTGAGCCCTTTTGTTCTCTACTTGGTTGTTCTCTTTCTACAAAAGAGGAAGGTGGTTTTATTCTTTCACAAATTGGTGCTCCATGGTTCCATCAATTTCTTAAAAGCTGCATTCGATTTTATACATGTTTGATGTGTGCAGTTATTATTTTTCCGATCGTACAATATTGTGAAGGTTAGCTAGTTGTCCCACTATTGGCATTGATCAAGCATATTCCGCATGCCAAACTAGGTCCCTTCCGAATTGTTATTTTCAGGAGTTTTTTTTTTTTAAAAAAAAAATACACTGTAACAATTTCAATATATGTGAAGCATAAATATGATTAAAAATTGTGTTGGTGGAAAACGTAAACTTTTTTTTTTTTTGCAGAAAACTACGATCTAAACAAAAATTATGATAAAAAAAGGGTCGATTTCAGCAAAGATGATTCCATGCACTTTTTCTTTGGAGAGAGTTCTTGAATTATAGGGTTACAAACTAGTCGGGTTGAGTCAATTTTTGACCCTATCGAGCCTTTGACGAGTCTCAAATTCTACCGAGTTCTTCGTTATCTTGAGGTTAGACTCTAAGTCAAGCTCAAAGCCTATTAATAGAACTTGAATTCAAGGCTAACTAAGCTCAACTAAAATAAAGAGTAATTAAAATATGCGAGACATATATGCAATTCCATCACTAATAACAGAAAGATTTATTACGAAATACATAGGATTGAGATGGCTTGACGAGCCAACTAGCTAAATTCTCTATACTCGTGTTAGAATCGAGTTTTGATCGTATTCATGGCTCAATCACTTTGTAGTCCTTATACCCGGGTTAGAATCAAACAATCCTGCCTGGAAGAAATTGAATGGTTAGGCAATTTCTAAAACACCAGAAAATATGTCGTTTGCCCATATATGTCGATTGAGGAGTCGTCTAAATCTCCTTGTTACTAAATCTGTCATCACAGATAAAAAAGGACAGGACCAAATACCTTTGAATTGTCAATTTTCTGTAGGAAATTATGCAACAATCACATTCAACTTGACCATGAAGCGTGTATTTAAGTTTTCTTGTATGAAGTTATGGTCGTACTAGTTTTAAAATGTCTTTCGAAATGAATTATAAACACGTTGCAGTAGATTCTCTTCATGATTTTAAGAATCCAATGTCCTCCTTTCGATTAGATTAGAAATGGCTTGTGTATTCTAACTTCCTTTTTTTTTTTGGATGGAAGAAAAAAAAGGGTACATAGGTGTAGGGGCGTGGCAAAACGTAAAAAAGCTGCTAGCGGATGAAGACACGAAGGCAATGGGGCAAAGCTGCAAGGGAGAAGGTGCACCATTGTACTATAATACTGTTAAGAAAAGTTAAAATGTATTTTCAGTGTAAGAGTGAAGGTGGGATCCAGCTTCAGTTCTTGAGTCCATCAAGCGTCCTTGTGTTCAGTCTTCTGATGGTCTTGTTTCTTCATGTTAAAGCAGTCCCTGTCCTAACAAACCCCACACCTTTTTTTTCCCACCCCCTTGAATGTATCCTGGAGTAAATTTATTTTGTACTCTCTTCTGGTTGATGATCAAGATGTTGACACTTGACAGGTTTGAATTGAAGAATGGTGAATACTGTTACTCCCTCCATCCCTCCAAAATTTTGAACAAGTAATTTGAATAATGTAATATGAATTGGTTACTGTGAGTTGAATCTAGCAGTTAAAATCCCGTTTGGGAAGTGAGTTTTTTTGGTGTTTATTTAAAATTTTACTGTAATTTACTGTAAAAGTTTTAAAAATGTTTTTAAAGTGTATAGTTTAAAAACTTTAAGAAATTTTTTGACGTTACTGTAGCTAAAATTTTTAAAAAATTTATAGCAGACAAACTTGATAAAAAACTCAAGTGCCAAACAGGGACAGAAGGGGCTAGTATGGCATTCAGGACATGATAGAGGTTAATACGTAATATTATGATTACACTTATTTTGTACTTTTACCCTGCTTAATGTGGAAAATAGTAGTGTACCTGTCATCTCGAAAGAAGCAAGTTGAAGATTCATGTTTAAGATTTAGGTTTGGACATTTTATGCTAAAGTTTGTATGGTACACCTTTGGATCATGTGTGCATGAGGTTTCATCTTTTAGTTTTTTAACAAACTTGACAAGGACAGAAAATTGAGCAGCATATGTGTAATAGACTGTAATATTACTAATCTTTGTCTCCAAACGTGAGTTTTACTGTATCCAAATATAGTAATTTTAAGTAAAATTTTTGGAATGTATCTATGGCTAAATTTACTTCTGCACCTTCCAACGTATACATTTAGGAAAAACTGGGATTGCCATTGGGACTTTCGCTTGGTTGAGGCCCAAATAAAGAAACTGTTTCGGTTCAAGTCATTTGTGTCGAATAGCTTACCTATATCTGGTAACATAAAAGAGAATAAATAAACAAAAGATACCACTAACTAAAAAGAACTTTTCTTCTGTGCATGAAATTAAACAAAGTTTGAAGACTAGGGAAGAAAAGGAAAAGAAATGGCAAATTTTAACTTATTTTTTCCTCTTTATTTGTGCTAAAGCAATTAACAAAACCCTTGAGTTTATTTCTTGAATCCAAGCTAAGATGAGATCTAGTTAGAGTGACGTACATAAAAGAATACAAAAGCAGAATCTAAACACTTTTTGTCTGAAAACATAGAATCCATCTGTTTCATGAACTGGAAATTAAGCTAAAACCTGGGACCCTTTGGATATCTAAGTTGAGTCAAAACTTCAATTCTCAACTATACTTTTGGATGCTGACCTGAAGATCTCTCAAGACTAAGGTACCAAACAATCAACGAGGCTGTGCTTTGCAGGCTGACTGCAGCTTGCGTGCAATAGAATTTGCAAAAAAAATATATGAACGCAGAAATAAATTCTCATCCTACTATAATATATTGTATTATCTAAACTTAAAGTACATACATTTAATCTCTTATACAGTACCTTCTTAAACACAAAAAGAATCAGAGAAAACACACGAAGCCATTAAATGTTCGATAGTGCTACAGAAATCATAGTACTAAGTAGTACTAATAAAAAGAATAATGGTCTTGGGATCCCATGTTGATGAGCTTCAGACTTTTCCCATGGTAAGATCGAAGAGCCTGATTTGTTGCTGCCACAAGCATTAACTCCAAGGTTGAAGCCATTTGCTTCAGATGGACTTAAACAGAGCCCTGGATTCCCACTAATGTCCAAATTCTTTCCTAACCTGTTTAGGAAACTTGAATTGAAAGGAACAACGCCATCCAAGAAATTTCTGCTCAAGTTCAAGTGATAAATGTGTGATAAGCTGCCAAAACTTGCCGGAATTTCGCCTGTTAATCGGTTGTTTTGTAAGGATAATGTGCTCAAGTTACTTAGCTTTGAATAGGTTGGTGGGATTTTGCCAGAATATCCTGAATTGGCCAGCCTGAGCTCTTGAAGTTTCTGCAGTTCACCGAACTCTGATGGCAGTGATATGAACATTGGATTATCATCCATAAGGAAGTATTGTAAGTTTTGCAGCATTGAGACTCCTTTGGGCAAAAGCCCTTTTAATTCATTGCTGCTCAAGGCAATGAAGACCAAAGAATGTAGATTCCCTATGGTTTCTGGAATCCTTCCCGTGAGTTTATTGGAACTCAAGTCAAGCTTCTGAAGCATACCCAATTGGCCAATTGTGCTGGGAATTGCGCCTGTGAGCTTGTTATAGCTCAAATCAAGGCCAACGAGGTTTTTTAGATTTCCCACTTGGAATGAAATTCTTCCAGTGAGCATATTGTAGCTTAGATCAAGGCGCAAAAGGGAACTCAGACTAAAAATTTGAGCTGGAATTGTTCCGGATAAAAGGTTTTGCGACAACGTGAGGATCTGGAGTGATTTTAAGGAGGAAAGTTGAAATGGGATGAGGCCGACAAGTGCAGGATTTGATCGAATGCTCAGCTGTTGCAGCGAAGAACTCGAGACTTTAATAGGAAATGAAATGGTTGTTCTGGCGTGTGTGAAGCATGAAATAAAAAACACAGACTCAAGGTGCGGAAGTTGGAAGATTTGTGAAGGAAATGTGGCTGTGCTTTTGCATGAAGGGTTTGGTGGGACGCCAAGGTCAAGCCTAGAAACATGAATGAGATTGTCATTTCCTGAGCTTTTGCACTCAATTCCAATCCAAGATGAGCCTGGTTTACAAGGGTTTGGATGTGCAGTCCTCCAGCTTTGATCAGAAGATACTGTCTCCATGATCTTGAACAATGTTTCAAGTTCAAGTGGATCCATGCGACTATCACTAGCTGGGAAATTCACGCTTGGGGAGGCTGAGGAGAAAGAAGTAAATGTGAATGGAAGAAGCAGAAGGAATCTGAGAGAGAGAAAGAACAATGAACAGAACATCTTGCTGAAGATGTGAGGTTTGTGAAAATGTGAGGGCTTTGATCATCAAATAAAATGTTTGCAAAAGTTTGCAGCTACGTTCCTTGGTTTGTATTGGTTTTAGAATTGGTTTCTTGCCTCAGTCCCCCGCGCCGGGGGGGGGGGGGGGGTTGGGGGGTTGTGAAGGAAGGGATTAAGCACGTGTGTCTGTGAATTCACAGAGAGAGAGAGAGGCAAGAAAAGAGAAAAATGAGTTGTGCAAGATGTGATTGAAATGATGGGGGCGTCATGATTTTGAGTGAGAAATTATGAAGCATAAGGTAGGGTCATAAACATTTATCAACTTGGATTCAAGAAAGATAAAGAGATAGAAAGAACAAGCGGGAGAGAGAAAAAGATGTTGGAAATAACTGGGCATGTTTCTATTTATCAATCAGACTCACTGGAGCACAAGAACCACATCAAAAAACAAACAAAAAGATTAAAGGTGAAAAAAACAGAAGGGAATCAAAGGCTGATGGATTTGGGAGTTTTGAATCAGGATGATATTTTTATTTTTTTTTTGTTTTCATTTCTGTTTTTTTTTTTCTGTTTGGGTAAAAGTACATTACCCAGGGGAGATTGTGGTTTTTTTTTTTTTTTTTGTTGGGGGGGTGGTGATGAAAACCCTCTGAGTTTTACCTTATAATTTGGCCTTGTACATTACCCTTTATCAATATTTCATCTTCCAGGATGTTTGATGTCTCTACATGGGTCCAAGTTATCTAATGCAGGTATTAAATTTCAATCACAAGTAAGAATGTGAGTAATACACAGATTTTAGAAATAAGTATTGAGCTAGTTTGGATTGCTATTTTTAGGAGTTTTTGTAAAAAATATACTATATGTGAAATAAAAAGGTGATTGAAAAATATATTTACGAAAAACGTAAAAAAACTTTTGTGCATAAAATCACAATCCAAACAGGCGGTCTTGTTTGGATTGCGATTTTCCGTCAGAAAATTACGTCGTTTTCCGTAATCACATTTTCCTATTACCTTTTTTCCTCACATACATCAAATCGCTACAGTAATTTTTTCATGAAAAATCATGGAAAATGCAATCCAAACACAACATATTAGTTTTCATAATCAATAGTGTCCAAGATACTTGGAAGGATGGAATGGAATCCTTTGTCATTCCTTCTACTACTCGTTTAGTTTACCCTTGAAAATCAAACTAGGAAGAGTTTTTGCTGACCTCCAATATTACAAGGACCCAAGTTCTTTGTGACTTGACTTCTCATCTCACCAACTTTTTCATGGAATTCTTGGATGGTTGAGACATGAGAAACCAATCAAAGAAGTAGGATGGGACAAGGATTAAATCCCAGAATGAATGATGCAAATCTTCTGCTGATTAGTCAGACCTGAGTTTAGAAGTGGAATGATTATAAAGATTTTACGAGTTTGAACTTTGAAGCATATCAGCCTGTATTCCTCTCCAAACTCTCAATTTGTCCAAGTCCAATGATGGTAATTCACAAAAGATTTATGTATGTAGTCTTGTTTTTCCTTTTTCTTTTTCTAGCCCCTGAAATAGACTGCATCATCTATTCCAGATGTGATTGGAAATAGCAGCCTATGACACTTGATAAGATTACCAAATCAGTATCCTCCCAGAACACACAATCCCACATCTTGAAATCCAGTAAACTTGTGTGGTGTGCGGGCCACTGAACAAGTCCCGTTCCCTAGATTAATTTCACAAACTCGAGTAATGGCAACAAGATCAATTTACGAGGAAAATGCCATCCATGGAAAAAGAACACTCCTGTTAAAGACACCTTTAATATTGATCAAGCTTTATGCTTAAAACTACCAACAAAATTTGGCTCAACACTTGAAAAGGAAAAAGCTAGATGTTTCAGGTGGACATGCACTTGAAAGGAAGAAGAAAAATGGCGTTACTGTAACTATTTTACAATTAAACATCCAATAAAAAAGGCTAACTTACTGATAGTGCAGATCTCGAAGACAAGCAAGAAAAATAAGAATCTTGCACAGGAAAAGATTTAAATACACGTGAAGGAGCAAGACTTTATACAAGTTTTCCTGGTTCTAGCTATACCTGAACTTTGAGATCCCAGCAATGAAGGTTCAACAGGAATATTAGGCTTCTGTCACAAGCAGTTGTACGCAAAATGAATTCAAAATTGCAGAAAGAAGAATACTTTTGACATTAATGAACCTTTCTTCTCCCCCATTATGCAAAAACTTTGCCCTTCTGCAGCCAGATGTGTATATTGTCTGATGGTAATATTTTAAGTTCCCTAGTCAGGATTAATGATCAAGAGAACATGCGAAAGAAGTTATTGGCATATGCCATTGGCTTGACGTCGGGGTGCGGCTGCAATTTTATACAAGTAAAAGTCAGGGGCGAGAAATTTGCACAGTACTAGCATATGATAGACGAGTGAAACATTAATTCCATATAACCAATCCTATCATCTTAACAATCCCCACCACCAGTCAAAGATGGCAGAGAAATGGGAGATCCTTTCTAGTTCTCATTGGCAAATGGTGAACGAGACCCTGCAAACGAATACCTAAGAATAAAAATATCACCAAGAATCAGAAAATACTGACCACTGCTGAAAATGTAACAATATTTGGCTTCAGACTGGGAGCTTCAAAACGAATAAAGGCACCCTTGTTACCCATCTGCATCTCAGAACAAACAAATAGATGTTAGTATAAAAGATATTCCCTCTAAGTGACCACCAATACTGCAGAACTTTGAACAAACAGAAAAGTTTTGAGAGGGAAGGAAGCAACATGGTATACTTTATTGCCAATAGAGATTCTGGGATAAAAGTCTAACATGGCGAATATTCTTAACTTTAGCAGCAAGATTTTGATCGCTAGCAACATGAAGAGCCAAGCATGTTTGAGAGGAAAAGTACAACTAGAAAATCTCATTTTACCTGATCACAGTAGTTGGGAGCAGAAAAGACAGTAATGAGTTTTCCGTCATGCTCAATCTCATATCCTTCATCCTTGACTTCATGAGATCGCACCACTAAATCTGTAAATTAAAGTACATCAACAGTATAAAACCACAATTCGTATCAAAATTTCAAAGTTGGAGAGAAAACCAACAAGGCAGTATCACTACTCAGAAAATAAGGGGATGGTGAAGGGATACCTAAATTGTTTTCCTTCAAAAACTTTTTAGTTACATCTGCACCAAATGAAAGGCCAACGCCACGCTTACTTGGTCCCCTTCCAAGTTGAGGCTGTGGATCACTCCAAAGCAATTCACACATCAACCCTGTCGAATTTAAAAAAAAAGGTATTATACATGCTATAGTGATTCATGGTGTTTGAACATTTAGCTTGAGATTCATGGTTGGACATTCCTAGGAGGAGACACGTGGTTTCAGAAAGCTACGCAGTTCATAAGTTTCGAATATAAGAGAGATATCTCACAAGGATTACTACTGTTTCAGATGAGTAAAGAGTATTGAAAACAAGCAATAAACAGAAAACTGTAAACTGAGGGGTTCCATAAATTGCTGGTAGATATGATGAATCAAATTCTGGCTATGATACTATTCAAACATGAAATGCAACTCTGCATAAAAAGGAAAAAAAGAAAAAAGAAATACAGCATCAAAGTCACCTTCCTCAGGTGGTTCTCGAAACCGGTCGATTGCACTGATTTCGGAGAGCTTCACCCCATCAACACTGAAAAGCCCTCCATGTACCACAAAGATTTTATTATTTATAACATGTGCAAGAGGTAAACAACAGAAAACTTCCGCGAACAGTTCCACAAATATTTCACTTAGTTTTGATCTGACTTCACCCTCAAAGCCATATATTTTGTTCATGCTCTTGCTCTCATGGTTCCCTCGGGCGAGATACATGGCTGGAAATGTCAGACACTGAATTAGTTGCACCCTTAATTTCCGGGAAAATACCTAAATAATTTGAGGCTAATAAAGATCACAACTGAAAGCAAAATGTTTCGAAAGTTCTCAAAGAAATTGGAAGATGTGCTCATCTTCCTGGTTGTAGAAGTTGTGACAGAAAATAAGATGTTCAACACTTATAAGCAATATAAATCTTCTCAGAATTCCATAACCCAGATAAACAAAACAGTGTCAACATCAAAATAACCACATTGCAACCAAATAAGGTAGATAATGATGACCCCTCATGCTTGACCAAACAGGCTGTCAAGTCAGAAAACAGACAGGAGATGCACAACTGCTTTGTTGGAAGAGGAAAAGAAAAGAAATAAGATTGTATTAAAGGGAACAGCATGTTCAACCAACTAATTGAGTCCATTATTGATCCTGAATGCATAAACCTCAGAAGTACCAGAAGTGCAGTGATTTTAATTAAGTGCCAAGTTTAGAGCTTCATCAAAATGTACTTTTAAAGAAAAGTTCCAAAATTGTATGTACTTGAATACGTCAAACATTTTCAGAAGAAAATTAGAGGAATAGAAGTAATTCAGCCAGCACTAGCCAAAAATGCTAAGAAAAAGGGAATACTTTCAGAAAGGACAAAAGTGGCTACCTGTCGGACACATGCACTTGAAAGCAAAGAGCGTCAGTATGACCTCCACAGAAAAGGACCCCCTATCGACGAAGTCACCATTAAAAAGGTAGGGATTATCTTCTGATGGAAACCCATTGAGCTCAAATATGTTTAACAGATCATAAAACTGCAAAAACCCAGGAATAAAAAACACTGAAATCAGTAAATGCTGCAAAGGAAAAGGCACAGGAAAAGGAAATTATTCTACATGCAGTTACCTTAAAGAGTATAACTTCCATAGAACACAAACACACAAATTGTCAAGGGAGTTACATGTACAAATCAGAAAGCAATATAACGTGCATAAAAAGTTAAATAATAAGAGGATTAAAACTGTTTCACAAGACTTCCATCACATCCTAACCCTAATACAGACAACTAAAAGGACTAATAGAACCATTTCAAAGTTTCACATATGTAGGTGTCCATGCATTTAGACTTCTTCATGAACTAAGGAAATTTGAGAAAACGCCCTTTAATACCTCCCATATCAATGTGTCTATGCTAGATCTACCTAATCTCATCTCCTTTGCACAGGATTTTCAAGGCATGCAAACTGAACTAGCAGTGCATATAATCGTAACATCAATATCAGAACAAGATTTGGAACATAAACAGTTTTTGCACCTGAGAATCTGGAATAGATACGGTACTAAATAACTTCACTGTTTTACAAACAAAGGAACTTGAATTTCTAATGTCAAGATCAAATACAGTGATTGTGGCAGTGTAAACATAAACCAGGGCAGGTAGAGAACCATAATATTGGAAAACTAAAATACTTAAAAAATTCAACAATGCAAAGCTCTAATGGAAGTAGTTTCATTACCTGACCATGTACATCACCACAGACAGTGAAGTGCTTCCCATCAGGAACATTAACATCAACAAGAGTGGGCAGTGAACGCAGCATTTCTCTTGTTTGTAAAACAATTTGCAGTGCATACCTATGGTAAAAAAAAAGGCAAAGATTTTAAGGAAAATTGGAAAGTTCTACCAGTTTTTGGCAAAATATTGAGCTATCTCATACCGCCGATGCAAGCTCTTTTGATTCTTGAAGTCATCCATCATTTTTTTCACAAAATCCAAAGTCACAACATCTCCCTCAATCCTTGCACCAGCATATTCTGGTTCCACAGCTGTAGTTCAAGCATTGCAGAACCATTAAAATCAGATCATTGAAACAATTTCAATCAACTACTATTAAATCTGTATTAATCTTTGGTTCCTTGTAACCCACCCCCGCCACTGAGAAGAGCAGCAATTCTCATAAAAAGACAGCTGCATTTCCAACTTAGATGCATTTCTTTAACATTCTTAAATTGTAATCAACATAGAATACACTTCTCTACATTCCAGGTGCAACTTCCATGGTACGAGAAAACACTAAAAATGCAAGTTGGTTTCAACTGAGATTATCTTAAGAAAGAACAATGATCTCAATGCAATCTGTCAAATTTTCTTATTACAGTATATCAAACATTATTACAAGAAATACTATATGTATTAAACACATTTACTAATGAGTCCCTGCTTTGGAAGGAGAAAAAGTTTTACAACAGCAATACCAAGAACATAGTTTCACAATTTACTAACAGAGTGGGAATCATTCCAGGTAATCTAGTTTTGCAATTCAGAGGCCAATGACTCACTGGACAAAACTGCTTTACGATGCTAGGGTAGGAATCATCCACCTTCAAGTCATGTTAGACCATGTAGTGACTCTTAGCATGTTACTATTCGACTGAATAAAAAGAGAATGCGGACACTGTGAAGAAAGAAGACATGTCAAAAATACACACTATCAGAAACTGAGTCCTTGGAGTAGAACTGGGAGGTTGAATGCAAGACCCCCTAAATGGACTTCTGACAACTACACCTGCCACCCAAAGTTAAACTCTTATGTTTGATTTTACAGCCCAACTTTCACAGGCATATTACAGGTTAGAAGCTAGAAAATAAATAAGATTCAATATAAGTTAAACAACTACCAAATCTCATGTTCTAATGAGGCTCAGCAGGAAAAAGGTAAACAACTACCATTTCTTAGTAAGAACCTCTCATGAAGAACCTAAAGTCCTTCAAACTCAACAAATTGCAGTTCAAGGAGATATGTCAATGTTAATAACAAAACTACATTAGTAAGAAAAATTCCTTGTTGATTATTCCCTCAATTAAAGTCCTTAACTACACTTAAGAAATAAGAGATCTTTCAATTCTGTAGATTTTATCTGAGTGTTATCTTTCCTCATTTCTTAGATCATTTAAGAGGTTCAAACCTAAGTCAAGACTTTGACTCTTGGAAAAGACATGGTCATTGCTGCGAAGCCACCAAGCCCCCAAGAACACCAATACTGTTGCCATAACTGCTGCTGCCACCACTATGGCTGCTTTAGTTCCCACATATACCGCCAGCACAGCAGGTAGAACTACTGCCGCTGCTACAGCAGTTACTTTGGGGGGAAAATAAGATGACTCTGTGCCCGTTCCTAGAATGATAAAATAGGTAAAAGAAAATGATATATTAACACCTACCATTGTAGATAAGATATGTGACTAATGTGAAAATTACAATTTTGGTACTGAAAGACTTTTTTCTTTTCCTATGTACCCATTTAAATTTAAGGACTAAGCATCGTTCCAAAATGCTGTGCCAAGACCCAACATAGCTGAACAAGGTCAGGTTTCACCAGGTTCAGAGCTAATTCACGTCCAGCAAAGGCAGTTTTCTCCCAATCTTACTGAATGCTTGATGATCATGCTTATAGTAGCTCATTTTATGAGGCTTGTTTGAAATTGAAAGAAAGAATTTTGTTGTAAAGATATTTCAAGTACAAAATTAATGGAAGGAATGAAATAAAGAAATCCAACAATCTTCTTCAAATAGGTTCAGGAAGACAGGATGTAATCTCATTTATCTCTCAAAAAAAGGCATCACAGCAAATTTTCCTTCTCTGTATCAATATAATGAGTCTACTCTACATTCTTTGTCATTTGTATTCACCTTTGATGCATAACAAGGTTTATGGTAAGAGAAACAGAAAGGAATTTGTTTATGGTAAGAGAAACAGAAAGGAATTTTCTTTCAGAAATGAATCCAAAAGAATAGAGTGATTGTTATAAAATCATCACCAATGATGAAAAGGATGGTAGGAGAGATGGATAAGGAATTCAAGTAGCTGAGATCATTAATCTACTAATCTCTCGGATTCACAACTTTTTTCAAGAGAAGTTTTACAGGAATTCAAGATGGATAAGGAATTCAAGTAGCTGAGATCATTAATCTACTAATCTCTCGGATTCACAACTTTTTTCAAGAGAAGTTTTACAGGAGCCTGGATTCCGATGCTTTCAATGTCGTATTTCTCAAGAAATTAATCAGTGGACTTATGCCAGCTGCTATTTTGTCTAGATTTGCTTGCCAATGCATGCCGCAACGTGGTCAAGTTTGTCTTTCCTTTTTTTTTCATTGACTTCTTTAATTAAATACCAAATCCAGTTTATTTTCTTGAAGATGCAGGTATGGTGATTCCTTCCCTGTCATTTTGTACAGATTATATTTCCATCTTTACATTGATATGGATGACAACAAATTGATGTCCTACGACTTCTGTCAAATTGAGTGTTCTCTCTTGTGTTTGATCAATGCTGGACATAACACCTTCAAAGTCGATCTAATAGGTAACATCTCAATAGCGACGACACCTCATCATCCATCTGAAAAATAACCTAAATGCATATATTACAGGTAATAGGACGATGCTACTTAACACATTTTTTCTCTAGATAGTTACTTCCTCAAATTCCAAGTAGCAACTACTGTCTTGTGGAAACACCTATAAAATCCACCTGACATAGGAACTCTACATAGAATAATAATATTTCGACAAACTAGTCTTGTTGCACCGGTATCACATTATTCCCCTATTCTGAAAGAATCCTGCAATCTCACTACTATAACACAAAAAAAAAAGACGCTTTTACGCAAAACAGTGAAATATCTTATGATGTTCATCAGTCATAAACCACGTAACGAGGAAAGACCCAATTAGAAATATATTTATTTGCTCATACTCTACTGGTACTCCTTTAGTGCAGGAACTAGATAATGCAGCAAAAATTCATTAAAATATCAGCAACCACTTATTCCGTATCCAAATCTCAGAGAAAATTGCAACACTTAAGGTTTTCAAATAGGTCAACAGGAAAAGCAACCAGATGAAAAGTAGGAAATTAAATGACCAGAAACCCAACTAGCAAATCAAGACTCGTCAAAAAGAACAACATGCATGTGCTCTAATAATGCATTTGTAATTTTGTAGGATCAATATGTGACAGTTTTAGTGACCAGAATTTACACCTAAAGCCAACACTGGGAAATGTGATAGTGCTGATAATAACACATAATAACATGATGCAACAATTAGACACCTACAGGTAAAACTTATAAAATGCAAAACACCTTAGAGACATGATTGAAGTAAACACCAAAAAGATTGTTTTTCTTTTGCCTTATTACACCAATGCATAATTCATTTCACAAATTCCACTTACTGCAACAATGTAAAACACGTCATTCAATGAGGGAAAAAAGAAACTTTAAGAGCCAATCACACAAACCCTTAAGTGCATGAAAACTGTCAAATAATACGGTTACCTTATTTAGCCTACACAACCCTATCAAAAAGAAAGGAAGTTCAGCATGGTAGTCATACCAATGGTAGTGTAATCAACAGAATCAGCTACTGAACGTCTTTGAGATTCGGGTACAGAGATAGCTTCCTCAAATTTGAGTTTCATCACAGCTTTCTCGCACTCTTTCAATTTCTTTGAGGCATCAGGGTCATTAGGGCATAACTTCTTGACCTAGATTTTCAAGTGTGCATGGAAATAGCTAGATCCATCAGCACCTCATGAGAATTTATGTTCATGCAGAGAAACAGATGCTTGAAAAATAGGTGCATTACAAAAATTGCGACTACATGTTGCATGAACAATCAATTGATAAGAAAGGAAGGAAAGTGAGACTATGGTGTTGAATTTGAGAGTTCAGCATAAGTACACATATCTTCAGATGATGAACTGATTCCAAATACTATTTGATTTTCACAATAACATTTAGTTGTTATAAGAGTAAAAAACAATCAATGATCATTCTCCTTCTAATAAAACCACAAGTAAGGCGTCACTATTTCAATTTGTTCTCATCTCAACCATTTTGAAAACAGTTTTAGTTCTATCATTATGATCCTTGCCATCTGAATATGATGTCTAAAAAGATCTCTTCTGAAGTACCAACGTTCATCTTGGAAACACAATAACCAGGGTCAAGATTTTCTTGCAAATAAATAAATAAAAAAAAAGAATATTTGCTTGCAAATTACAGCATATTTGCCTGCAAAACCTACCGTAAAGAACTAAAAACCCAAACTTTGCAAAATAAACAATTAAAACTAGCTTCAGAGAGGCGAATAAAACCAAAATACAGTGGTATATAATCCCACCTGCTGAAAATCCTTGAGTGCTTCTTTAAACTTCGCCATTGCCAAATAAGCCGCACCTCGTCTATAGTACCCCTGCCAAAACCAATCAAAACCACCTTACAAACACCACCCCAATAACCCAAAGAAAGAGAGAGAGCGAGAGAGAGCAAGAGAGACCAAATTGTTTTCGCTAAAATTCTTGCCTTGGAGTACTTAGGATCAATTTCAACAGCCTTAGTAGCATCAATTATTGCACTCCCATACTCCTCCAATTTGGTGTGGGCAAATGCACGGTTAGCCCAGTAAACCGCATTGTCACCATTCAAGTCTATTGCTTGAGTATACAAATCAATAGCTTGCGCAAATTTATGGGCTTCACGAATCCAAGAAAAAACTAAATTAATGAGCAAAAACCCATTAAAAATCCCAAAAACATTAACAAAAAGCCAAAAACTCTCACAAATTCAAAAGGGCATAAAGGGTTCAAAGGGCTACCGTTGAAGGCTTCATTGGCGAGGACTTTGAGTTCTTCAGCTCTAGAAGGATTAGAATTTGCCGGGTCCATAGTTGGCATAATACAGATGATTTGTTGATTATTGGGGGGCTTTATTCAATTGTTTAAAATCCGAGGTTGAATTTTTTCATTAAAGGCTGATCATGAGGTGAAAAAGTGGCGGTCTTGGTTGTAGGCTATTGGCTTTTGGGGTTGTAACTGATACAACTACTGTGCTGCGGTTTGGATGTTTGCTAGTTGGCAAAAGTGATGGAAAAAGAGGCAAAAAGCGTCTCGACTGTGCGTAAGACTCAGTGTGTGTTGTGTGTGTGAGAGAAAGAGGTAGAGTGGGGTTTTAGTTTAGCTATGGTAGCCCTAGATGTTTCCGGCTGAGCAACTCATGTCATGTTAGTTTACGTTGCGGGAATTGTTTTAGTAAATCAAAACTTTAATGGAAAAATTAAAAGTAGGATATATATATATATATATACAAAGGTAGGGGTGGCAATTCGGGTCCAAATCAGGTTGGCGGGTCGGGTTCGGGTCAACCCGTCAGAAAATCTGTTGACCCGAACCCGACCCGCCAACCAGTGACGGGTCAGGTATGCTGACCCGAACCCGAAAATTTCAGGTTGACGGGTTGGCGGGTCGACCCGAAATGACCCGAAACTTAATTTTAATTTATTAATTTATCACTGTAATTTCTAATAAAATCAATTTCTCACAAAACTAATTACATAATCAAGTAATAAAAATTTAAATAAATAATTCCAAACCAAATCTAAAATAAATTAAACACCGTAAAAGTGTTTTATCCCAAACAAAATATAAAATAAATTAAAACAATATAAAAGTAAAATATAATATAATATATTATTTGTCCAAATATAATAATTTCAACTTCACACAAATTAAATAAATTCATTTAGGATTAAGTAATTAATGCCTTTGAAAAAAAGAATAACTTAGTTTAGTTAGATAAAATTATTTTTATGTTTATTAAATTATTTTTAATTCGTAAACGGGTCATATCGGGTCATATCAGGTCACCACGGGTTGACCCGAAATCGACCTGTTTTCTTTTCGGGTTCATCGGGTCCAACCCGATTCTGACCCGAATTCCCGAAACCTCAACCCAAACCCATTAATTTCGTGTTAGGTTCGTGTCGTGTTTTCAGGTCGTGTCAAAAATTGCCACCCCTATACAAAGGGCAAAAAAGGGCAGCGTAGATTCTGGCAACCTGAAATTATTGTTTTTCTTTTCTAGTATTTATTTGTGGGAGACTTATTAGATTGTATCAATCTAAACTGCTTTTTTTTAATCTCTTTCTAGTTCTATTTAGTTTCTTCTTTTGGTACAAACATACAAGTATTTATGGTTGTGTACCTATGAAGTAGTGATCGTGTTGCTAGATAATTTACTGATAGTTTTGGATTTTCATGTGATTATATTTGGTATTTTAAGTAGCTATCAATTCTAATGCGACTTTCTAATATAAAGAGCTCGAAAGAATAATAATATTAATGTTTTTCAAAATTTTCAACGCTCAATAGTATGGAAGAGGAGAAAGGAAAAGGTGCAACAATTCATTACTCATTCTAATATAAAGAGCTCGAAAGAATAGCTTCGTTTGAATTAGTTATTTTTTTGGGTGTTTTTGAAAAATATTACTGTAACAATAATGTATATGAAAAACTTTTATTATAAATATTTTTTGAAATATTTGAAATATTATATGGATATGATATTTTTTGAGTTATTTTTATTTGTGTATTACTGTAATATTGTATTTGAAAAAAAAAAAAAAACTATCCAAATGGATGTTTTCAAAATTTTCAACGCTCAATAGTACATGGAAGTGGAGAAAAAAAAGGCGCAACATTTCATTACTCATTATTATGTTGCTTAAATACAATGCAAAAAATTACTGCACAGAGAAAGATTTTAATATCGTGTTAAAACTATCTCAAATAACTTTCATGGACTAAAATTGGCATAAACTTTCTTTCATTCTGGCTCTGTAAATTGGGAAAAAAATGAAGAAACGATGAAAAGCACTGGTAGAGTTTGTTCTTTCTAATATTCAATAGCCAATAGTTTCAAGGATTGACGATTCAATGTCTCAACAACAAGAAAGGCATCCTTGTAGTTGTAAGTCCTGACAAGTTTTGTGGTGGCCAAGAAATGGATCTTGAATTGAAACATGAGATCCAGCCAAAAAGTTTGGCTGCTTTTCATTGGCTGTGATTGAGATTGCCCATTTCTGAAGCTTCTTGGAAGGTGATTCCGTAAAGGCATACAGCCTTGAATGCTCTATTTGCAGCCACAAAAAAATATATCGTCCAAACCAATTTTCGGACTTCCGTTCCGAGACCATTGGCTCCTGGGCTAGACATTGAAATCAAATAGCTTCCCTGTTTCTTTCTTCTTTTTTTTTTCAACAGATAGTATTCCAATTTTATCAGACTAATCTCCCTGCGCTTGTGCACCCCGCCTCCTAAAGATACACAAGTGGTAGAGAGATGACTCGAACACATGAGCTCGGGACCTAACTAGGTTACCCAAAAAACATTAGAGCCAACCCCAAAGGGCAATAGCTTCCCAGTTTCAAACGATGGTTATTTATTCATGTCAAAGACCAAAGAAAAAGTCATTTCTTTTTAGTTTAGTATGTAAGTACACTTCAGTAGTCCCCCCCATTGGCTTGTTTTCTCGTGTTGCACAATAATAATGACATCTTGGTTATGTATGAATCTTGAACATCAAAGTTTTGTGAATTGAAAAACTTCAACATAGCTGCCAGCCCTTTTCAAATGGCTTTTGTCTCTTCACTCGATCTGAAGTCTAAACTGTGATTGTGATGCGTCAAATGCAGAATGCAGATCAAATCATTGGAGCTGGATTTGGTGTAAAGTAAAAACAAAAATAATTTGGGACTGCAAGAATATCAACAGCCTAGACAACTGGAAAAATGGCAACAGTCCATAATCTAAAAAGAAACTACTGAATACTTTAACATCAACAACATTCTATAACAACAAGGTTTCAGCAGGAAAGAGAGCAAAAACATTCTAAACCTGAACATTTTACAGCAACATGGCCTGATGCCAAAAAGCCTTACTGGGGAAGAAAAAGGTTCTAGAAATCTTGCCTTAAGTTTTTCATCTCTGACGACTCCCTTTGTAGAGAGGGAACCCACGTGATTCTGGGAGTCACCTCCTGAGGCAAGACCTGCATAAGAGATTTTTGGCTTCTCTGGGTGAACTGGAATCTGGGTGAAGAAGCTCAGGAACCGTCCAAGATACATCATCAGGCGCTGCCCATTCATCGTTGAGCAGTTGCTCCTCAGTTGAATGAAGAATCTTCCACCATTCAGAATTGTCATGGGCCTTAACCTCCGCCTGAATTAACCATAGAGAGGCATCAAACCAGAGTCCATGCATGACAAAGTCTATGAAGCTCAGTTTGATTAACAAATTCAAAGTTGTTTCAAATATCTGGACGCCTGCAATACTATAAAATGAATAAACAAGGCCTAAAAGGGACGCATGATATATCAACATAAGCAAATGCAACATGATAAATAAGTAATTTATTAGATACCAAGAACAATGGGATGTTGAAATCATTGTCTGATGATTAGTGAAATATTATGTTGGTAAACAAAGGCAGTATATCATCGATCATTCTGTGGGTATTTACTCATTCCAGTGACTAGATATCTCAAGCAAGCGAGGCAAGGAGTTTTCACAGGCCATAAAAAAAATTGACACTGAGAGTTTATGGCATATATACCTTTGATAACCCATCCGGACCATAGGATTGGTTCTGATTGTAACCATGGTTCAAAGTTGCAATCGCGATCGTAACCTGAATCGTTACACATCAGTTTCGGCATATCGGTCACGGTCTCGGCACCTTATAAATATTACTTATAAATAAACCTGGAGAATTAGCCTCATAAACCCGAGGAAACTAACAGGGCCAAGTGGGTTGGAGATAAAGGAAAGATATAATTAAGCTTTGTGTGAGTGAATACAATCATAATCATGTGTGAACTAGGACTTCTTCGTGCTATTCTATTTTATCGAGGAAATGAGTTAGAAATCAACAATGACTTGTATCGAACCTTCCAACGCTTTCTAACTTGTTAGTAATCTGATGTGATCACAAATGTTGTGAGACCTCAGGGTTTGGAGAAAGACAATTTGTTATTGGACCATGGGTCAAGCTATCTAATGAGTCTGATGGAGAAGGATAAAGAGAGGGCAATTTGTCATTTGCTTGTGCTTTACGAAGATTTTGTTTTCACTGACTGAACTTCTTGGTGCACTGCTAGACTTTGTTGAATTTGAAAACAACGTTTAAGGAAAGTTAGATTCACCAACCCCTTTTTTTTTTTGTTAAAATCAAAATCAATGCCTTCAAAAGCTAAGAATACATGTCAAAATCACACCTCTTCCCCCCCCAAACCCCAAACCTAATTACTGTCAATACTCGATGTTCTGCCGTCTTAATGGAAATTTGGACATATAAAACTTGTTCTCAACAACTTCAAATTTTGAAACATGTTTTTTGTCTCGTTTTTTCTCTTAGGGTCCGTTTGTTTCGGGTGAAAATGTTTTCCAGGAAAATATTTTCCTAATTTCCCGTGTTTGGTTGCACAAAAGTTACTGAAAACATTTTCCTATGTAAAATATTTTCACTCATCTTATGGAAAACAACTTCCCTTCCAAACTTACTGAAGTTGTTTTCCGAAATGCATGCATCCCGCCTGTAGTATGTTCCAAACTTACTGAAAACATCTTGTAGTATGTTCTTTTTTTTTTTTTAGTGTAAACAGGAGGACTCGAACCCAAGACTTCTTCCTTACACTCCCTCCCCCGTACCACCCAACCCAACTTCCCCTAGTATATTCAAAATAAAAAAAAACCTCATCCTGCTCATCCTATGCTAGTAATTAATTATGTATAATAGGGACATTCTTTTCTAGAGAAACTTTTAGCAGTGAGAGTGCAAGATATATGTCACAATAAGCATTGCATGTGATTGATATTTGACACTAAATGGCCAGCAATTTGTTTATTGCTTAAGGAGATATTTTTTATTCATATATACATTTCTCCAAGATTTTTTAAAGTTAAACAATGAGATAAATTTTCTTATTTTGCATGGGAAGAAGTATGTAGTTATAATGTGTAGAAAGTAAAGATAGAGATAAAAGTGAAAATATTTCAAAAGTTAAACAAACACCAGAAAAATGAAGTAAGAAAATATTTTCAATAAGCTAACCAAACACCTGAAAATGATGAAAGGGAAATGATTTTCATGGAAAATTACTTCCACGGAAAATATTTTCCCAAGAAAAATATTTTACTTCCAACCAAACAGACCCTTAATGTTTTGAAAAGCAAAAATGTTTTTATCGAATCAATTTTGGTTCTTAATTTCTACAAAAAGTTATGACAACTATTCTAATCAGTCGAGACTTAAAAATTGGATTGTAATCCCTCTGTCCCCTTCCAGTTTCTTAGATCCCGTCAATTAATCAAGTAATTATACTTAATTTTGTTTTTTGAAAAAAAAATTATCTATTTGATTTGAAGTAAGAATTAGCTGCATTTAAATAAAAGAAAAACAAGTCAATCTAAGAATTAAGTTCCTTGCCCAATGCGCAATATTACACCTGGATATCTTTAATTAAACGCAATAAGCCTCGTAACTTTTTTTTTCCTCAAAAATTTCGTGCATAATTTTCACTTTTTCAATTTTTTACATCCGAAATAATTGAAATCCTACATTGGGTATTTGAATTTACTGTGAAATTATGCTGTTCAATTTTGCACCAATTCAAGATTCCCAATATTTTCTTTTTTTTTTTCTTTTTTAATCTAGTTGATAAGTCTAAAAAAATCCCAACAAAGAAAATATAATATTCCAATCTTGTTCCCCCAAAAAAATTCTTATTCCAACGTTGCCCCTTTCTAACTTTGACTTTCTCCGCCCGTCCCTCTGTACTCGTCTCCCTACTCCAATAAGCTCAAAACCTCCGCCAACCGCCTCTTCCGCCGCCCATTTAAGATTCTTTCTCCTTCTTCTTCCTCTTCAGATGAATCTCCATTAAAAAAAAAAAAACTCCAAAAGGGTAAAATTTCGCTTTCAATCGTACAGAAAAAAAAAGGAAAGAGATGATGCTTCTAGAAGACTTGAAAAAGTTACCTACTCTCTTCACTCCTCTCCTGTGAACTTCATCAAAAATCTTCTCCATCATTATCATAATTAAGCTTATAAATTGCTCCAAAAAAATTTTTTAAACTCAAAATTGTGATTTTTGACTATGGAGACGAAGTCGCAGCAGAGATTTGGATTTGGCAGACAATCGTCACTAGCTCCGGAGGGGAGAAACGACGACGCTGCGATTGCTTCTGTCGGAGATGATGACGTTGATCCTGGAGTGAGGCTAATGTACATGGCGAATGAAGGTGATGTTGAGGGAATTAAGGAGGCTTTGGATTCCGGAACGAGTGTGAATTTCCGTGATGTTGATGGTCGGACGGTGTTGCACGTTGCCGCCTGTCAAGGTCAAGACGACGTCGTCAAGTTGCTACTCCGTCGTGGTGCCGAGGTCGACGTCAAGGATTGCTGGGGCAGCACGGTATGATTTATCAATTTGTGTATATTGTAATTTCTGAAATTTTAGGAATTTAATGTTGATTTAGCTGTATTATTTTAGGAAGAAATCATTTAACTTTCCCATGTTTAGGTAGTTTTGTAATATGAGGCAATTTAGGAATGCGTGTAGCTTTACTTGCCTGTTGTTTATTTGTACTTTCAGTTAGGACTATTGGATGGACATGTAAATTCAACGAGAAATGGGATAATGTAGGTGATGAAGATTATGCAAATGTTGCTGGAATATAAAGAGGGTGTGGTATAGAGGATTTTATAAGAAAGACTGTTTTGTAAATTGGATATTGAGGTAGTAAAAGAAAATGATGCTCAGATTGTGAATCATAAGTTCAAGGATGTTAGAAGGATAAAAATATTTAGGTTCGGCAACGAGGTATTGGGGTCGAGAAAATGAATTTAACAAGTTTACTTCAGCCAATTGGGGAACTGTTGGTTAGAAATAGGAAAAAGATACGGGCTTGTATGATGCAGGTCTTTTTCCTTGCTTTGTAATGGATTCTTGAAGGACAGCTTAACACTCTGTCACCTGAAGACTGGGAGAATTTTCCATTGGACTTCCTTTGTAGGCTAGTTTGATTACCTTAAAGGTTAGGTTTTTTAGACATCTAAATTAGTGTTGGATTTTCAGTGCTAGAACTGCATGGATAATCCTCTGAAATAGCATTTTAACTTGTTTAGTTAGTCATTGACCTCTATACATGTAATTTTGCTCTTCTGTTGCGGTATCTGGTTTCACCAGCATTTATAGATACTGAAATGACAAAGTTCAACTGAATAGCCTCTTGCAGATGCAATTTATTACAAAAACAATGATGTCATTAAGCTTCTGGAGGCACATGGAGCAAAACCTCTGGTATTCTTACTTGTCGTACGCAGCTGATTTTCTTAGTTTTCCTTGCGTAGCAATGCAGTGGCTCTAAAGTATGCTGAAGCATAATGTATTTTGGTTTCTTCAGATGGTTCCCATGCAGGTGCGAAATGCTCGTGAAGTTCCAGAGTATGAAATTGATCCGCGAGAACTTGATTTTAGCAAGAGTGTTGACATAACAAAAGTAAGTTTCTTTTTCTTTAGCTTATCATTGATCATTCATTTCTCTACATCGTTAAACATCCATAAATTCCAGAATATTCTGACCATTATATTAATCGAAACAATAACAACTGAATATTCATGATGAATATTTTTTGACTGGAAAAAAAAAGAGACCGTATTCACTAACTTTGGCGCGAAAAGCTATGAGAATTGAAGGGCCCTATGATTACGATAACACACCGATGTGCCAAAACGCGATCGGAGCTACAAAACTGCAGTCTTTCCCCGCCGCCGAAGCAGATAACTCGCCGCAGGAGAAGAATTCTTTCGACAGCCCCGGGGAAGAGCTTCTCGCGCCGCCACTGAATTTTTCTATGGTTGATTATGGTGTTTTCCGGTCCGGTTTTCCAGAGCCTGCTAACTTCTCCTTCTTGCGAACCCTAGGCCTCCGTTCAATTATGTCGGTCCGATATTTATGATCAATAATTCTGCTTTAGTCTTTTCCTCTTTTTGGCTCGTTTAACAAAGTTGATTTTTTTAAATTTTATTTTATTGGCGGTGCTTGTAGATACTTGTGTCCAGAGCCGTATCCTGTGGCGAATGCGGAGTTTCTGAAAGCCAACGGAATTCGGCTTTTTCAGTTCGGCATTGAAGGATCAAAGGTTTTTATTCTTTTTTGGTGTGTGTGTGTGTGTGTGTCCGTGAGCGCGCGTATGCATGTGCTGGTAGTGTAAATTAGCGCTTTTACTGGAAGTTGATATACGTTTTTGAGTTAATTTGCTGGTCGTTTGGATTGTGAGAAAGAAAGGATGCTAGGGGCTAGGTATTGGAGGCTACACTGATGAAGGTGCTATCAATTAGATTCCTGAGGAAGGAAAAATCTCTAAATTTTAGGTGCTCAACTTGTTTGTTTAAAAGGAAAAAAAGGCTATATTATGTTTCAGTTTTTCTCTTTAATTCATTCAAGACAGTTTTAGGAGTAATACGGTGGTTTGAGGTTGGGAAGGTATTTTAAAAATCTTTGGTTAATTATTTATTTCAGTGATCACATATTCATCATGTTTCAGAGGAGCTAGTGCTGAATTATGGTCGTGTTTTTAGAGGAGCTAAAGAAATTTTGATAATGCTTTGACAGACGAGTTAACTTCTTGATCTACTTAAAAGTTTGGGTTCTATAAAGCTACCTTAACATCATCTAATGGTTCATCTCTTCTCATTGTCTTGGTGATATGAAACGACGATTTCCTTCAAAATCAGCAGGGTAAATTGCTTGAATTTCGCAAATCACTCATTGTACGTTAAGACCCAGGTATGTACAGATGCCTCTCTTGTAGAAGTTGTAGAGCAATGAGAGAGGCATTTTTCTCAAGGTATTACTTTACAAGGTTAGACTGTAGGCATACGTATATCTACCCGTGTCTCCCTCTTTGCTCCGGTGGAGACTAACAGCAATTGCCTTATGATGTACAAAACCCAATCATGTTATTCACTTGAGATTTACATAGTCCGTCACATATAGGGTTCTACTCTTCCAGAATATCATGGTTTACTATTAACTTTATCTAATTTAATATAGGAGGAAAAGTCAGCAAGATTATATAAATATATATATATATATATTTATTTTTTTTTGTTAAGTTGGTTGTCTGCTGTACGCCAAAAGATTTGCGATCTTTTCTTTGATTTACTGGTGTCAAACCAAGATGAATGCTTTCTATAGTTACCTGGCATGTATAGATGTTAGCCTGTATGCTGAAGTTGGCTTGCATAAACTTCCATCAGTATAGTAGGTGATGAATACTGGAACCAGAGTATTCTGTTAGCACGGGTTTGACAAAATAATACTTGTTTATGACTCGTAAAATTCTGTTGGAAAGTTCTGGAGTGCATCCTTGTCCAGATGATTTGGACTGAATTATATTATTGACTCACAATAGCTAATATCAAATGAAATATAAGTTGCTAATGTGATATACAAAGCAATGGGATTTGGACAGGTCAGCATCAAGTCACAGATAGGTTTCCAAAGCTTAAACATGTTGTTTGCTGTTAAGTAGGAACTCTTGAGGGTTCTTATACAATGACATCTTTCTCCGCGGTGCATACAGAGGCTTGTTTTAAAGCTTTAACAATACTTTGCACAGGAACCATTTGTAAACATCCCTGAGGATTCGATTCGTGAAGCATTGGAAAATTGTCTTAGGTACACAAAATCAGTGTTGAAATTGCTTCCTCGTAGGACATTGGCGTTTGTGTCTTTGCAACTATCAATATACTAACTTTTGTTTTGAACGTTCACCGTATAGATGAAAAGAACCGGCCCCTCCTAATACATTGCAAACGTGGGAAGGTATTTCTTTTACCTTTTGCTTTCCTCCTATAAGAGTTCATTTTTCTAATGCTGTTTTAATTATTTGTGCAGCACCGAACTGGATGTCTTGTTGGATGCTTGAGAAAACTTCAAAGATGGTGCTTAACTTCTATTTTTTACGAGTACCAGAGGTTTGCTGCTGACAAAGCCAGAGTTTCAGACCAGAGATTCATTGAATTATTCGAAATCTCCAGCTTGAAGGAATCATGCGTACCTGTTTCAAGTTCTAAGGGTCAATAATTAGTGGAAAAATGCCCTTCAGAAACGCATTGTTGCTTGAATTCCTTCTCCGTCAAGTGCAGGAAATATTTTGCCTCATTTCACGCATTAGTACATTTTGCCCGGACTCATCTTTATTTTAAGTGCAAGCCAAAAAATTTGAAGTTCATCATCGTTCTTAAAGGGGGTCGGTCATCTTTATTTCACTGATTGCATAGGTGTTTCCTTCCGTTTGTATTAAAACAACATTTTTAATCTTGAAGCTTTCTTTATCTGTCAGAAATGGGAACTTGAAGATGACACGAATCAATATGCAATTTTAGTTACGAACATAGAATAGCAGCTTTAGAAAACAGTTCAATTTTCCACATATTGACCTGTCTCCATTTCGTCTCCATTCTGATGTACATACAGGAAATCAAACTTTTCCAAAATCAGTCATACATACAGGCAATCAAGCTTTTCGAATGTCAGTCATTCAAAAGGAAGAGGAGAGCATCCCTGCCGATATCCGCCCCTCCCCGCCGGGCTTGCACCCTTTTCTTCTGAGGCATTATAATGTACAAAAATTTGAATTTATATTCAGTTACAAGATATGCCAGTGAATTGAACATCGAGTTTTTCACCTTTTCTCATTGCCTAGTAACATTAGCTTGAAATGAAGTTTTGACGCTAGCAGTGTCTGATGATTAGATGCCAATTCTCAGCATGTTGCGCGAATTAGAGCCCCGCTTAGGTAAGTTGGGCTGTTATATCCTAGTGATCTTGCCTGCTGTCATACTTTTTTTTTGATAACCCAAAAGGTCCCTTCACAACTCTGGCAGCACATTGACGTCGGTTACAATTACATTAATACGAAACTTTCGCAACTCCAGCCGAAGGGAGCCGAGGCAATCATCTTCATTGGATTCTCCATTTTTTTAAAAACAAGTTTTTCATATATAATGTTAAAGTAATACACAAACAAAAACAACTCCAAAAACATCATATTTATATAATATATCAAAAACAATTCTAAATATAAAAAAAAATTAAAAAATAAAATCTACGCTATCTCATTCTTCCACCCACCATCTTCCTCCTCCCTCTCTTTCCTCCTCATTCCTCTCCCACCCTCTTCCTTCTCCCTCTCTTTTCTCCTCCCCTCTTCCCTTCCCTTCGCCCGCCATAAAAAAAATAAAAAACAAAGTCTATCCAAACCAAAAAAATCAACAAAGCCTTTCTCAACCCAGTGCCACGTTTATTTTTTAAAGTCTCATTTTCAACTAGAATTCCTTATTCTATACATTTCCAATCATCACTTCAACCTAGTAACATGAGAATATCTACCGGCAAGTTTTTCATCTAAACTCCCCTTAAATGGTGCCCAATGCAGAAAAATGCAAGACACAAATCACATTGGCTAGCCATTTGACAAGGAGCCCTGCATTGTCAAGCTCTTCTGCATAAGTAATCCTAGTTGACTTTTTCCAGATGGACTACGATTTAGTGAACTACATCTCAACACAGGTAATCTAACTTTGTTGTTAGTTGACGTCCAGTAAGCTATAAGTCGTGATCCACCTTAGTTGAAAGAGGCAATTCAGCAAGTCCGTGATCCATCACAGAATCTTAGTTTCACATGCCTCAAGTATCGGGTACTTGACTTGAGATGTTTTGTTATGGACCACGGCTCATTAGACCGTATATAATGCCAAAGGTGAACCGCTTCCTAATTCCACATGCCTTGTCTACCCAATTTTATTCACAAAATATTCACCTAGACTATCCGCATTATACTGTCCAGATGAATTGCTGCCACGGAGTCCACCGCACAAATCTACAGCACTCTACCAGTCTGGCAGCATATATGAAATTCTACACATTACCAAATTCAGCAAGCCTATCTTTCACATGGATCTTGGTCCAATGCTTATAAACTCTACCCATCCA
>NC_040039.1:45791708-45810770 GCF_003713205.1 Coffea eugenioides
TCGGATTCACAACTTTTTTCAAGAGAAGTTTTACAGGAGCCTGGATTCCGATGCTTTCAATGTCGTATTTCTCAAGAAATTAATCAGTGGACTTATGCCAGCTGCTATTTTGTCTAGATTTGCTTGCCAATGCATGCCGCAACGTGGTCAAGTTTGTCTTTCCTTTTTTTTTCATTGACTTCTTTAATTAAATACCAAATCCAGTTTATTTTCTTGAAGATGCAGGTATGGTGATTCCTTCCCTGTCATTTTGTACAGATTATATTTCCATCTTTACATTGATATGGATGACAACAAATTGATGTCCTACGACTTCTGTCAAATTGAGTGTTCTCTCTTGTGTTTGATCAATGCTGGACATAACACCTTCAAAGTCGATCTAATAGGTAACATCTCAATAGCGACGACACCTCATCATCCATCTGAAAAATAACCTAAATGCATATATTACAGGTAATAGGACGATGCTACTTAACACATTTTTTCTCTAGATAGTTACTTCCTCAAATTCCAAGTAGCAACTACTGTCTTGTGGAAACACCTATAAAATCCACCTGACATAGGAACTCTACATAGAATAATAATATTTCGACAAACTAGTCTTGTTGCACCGGTATCACATTATTCCCCTATTCTGAAAGAATCCTGCAATCTCACTACTATAACACAAAAAAAAAAGACGCTTTTACGCAAAACAGTGAAATATCTTATGATGTTCATCAGTCATAAACCACGTAACGAGGAAAGACCCAATTAGAAATATATTTATTTGCTCATACTCTACTGGTACTCCTTTAGTGCAGGAACTAGATAATGCAGCAAAAATTCATTAAAATATCAGCAACCACTTATTCCGTATCCAAATCTCAGAGAAAATTGCAACACTTAAGGTTTTCAAATAGGTCAACAGGAAAAGCAACCAGATGAAAAGTAGGAAATTAAATGACCAGAAACCCAACTAGCAAATCAAGACTCGTCAAAAAGAACAACATGCATGTGCTCTAATAATGCATTTGTAATTTTGTAGGATCAATATGTGACAGTTTTAGTGACCAGAATTTACACCTAAAGCCAACACTGGGAAATGTGATAGTGCTGATAATAACACATAATAACATGATGCAACAATTAGACACCTACAGGTAAAACTTATAAAATGCAAAACACCTTAGAGACATGATTGAAGTAAACACCAAAAAGATTGTTTTTCTTTTGCCTTATTACACCAATGCATAATTCATTTCACAAATTCCACTTACTGCAACAATGTAAAACACGTCATTCAATGAGGGAAAAAAGAAACTTTAAGAGCCAATCACACAAACCCTTAAGTGCATGAAAACTGTCAAATAATACGGTTACCTTATTTAGCCTACACAACCCTATCAAAAAGAAAGGAAGTTCAGCATGGTAGTCATACCAATGGTAGTGTAATCAACAGAATCAGCTACTGAACGTCTTTGAGATTCGGGTACAGAGATAGCTTCCTCAAATTTGAGTTTCATCACAGCTTTCTCGCACTCTTTCAATTTCTTTGAGGCATCAGGGTCATTAGGGCATAACTTCTTGACCTAGATTTTCAAGTGTGCATGGAAATAGCTAGATCCATCAGCACCTCATGAGAATTTATGTTCATGCAGAGAAACAGATGCTTGAAAAATAGGTGCATTACAAAAATTGCGACTACATGTTGCATGAACAATCAATTGATAAGAAAGGAAGGAAAGTGAGACTATGGTGTTGAATTTGAGAGTTCAGCATAAGTACACATATCTTCAGATGATGAACTGATTCCAAATACTATTTGATTTTCACAATAACATTTAGTTGTTATAAGAGTAAAAAACAATCAATGATCATTCTCCTTCTAATAAAACCACAAGTAAGGCGTCACTATTTCAATTTGTTCTCATCTCAACCATTTTGAAAACAGTTTTAGTTCTATCATTATGATCCTTGCCATCTGAATATGATGTCTAAAAAGATCTCTTCTGAAGTACCAACGTTCATCTTGGAAACACAATAACCAGGGTCAAGATTTTCTTGCAAATAAATAAATAAAAAAAAAGAATATTTGCTTGCAAATTACAGCATATTTGCCTGCAAAACCTACCGTAAAGAACTAAAAACCCAAACTTTGCAAAATAAACAATTAAAACTAGCTTCAGAGAGGCGAATAAAACCAAAATACAGTGGTATATAATCCCACCTGCTGAAAATCCTTGAGTGCTTCTTTAAACTTCGCCATTGCCAAATAAGCCGCACCTCGTCTATAGTACCCCTGCCAAAACCAATCAAAACCACCTTACAAACACCACCCCAATAACCCAAAGAAAGAGAGAGAGCGAGAGAGAGCAAGAGAGACCAAATTGTTTTCGCTAAAATTCTTGCCTTGGAGTACTTAGGATCAATTTCAACAGCCTTAGTAGCATCAATTATTGCACTCCCATACTCCTCCAATTTGGTGTGGGCAAATGCACGGTTAGCCCAGTAAACCGCATTGTCACCATTCAAGTCTATTGCTTGAGTATACAAATCAATAGCTTGCGCAAATTTATGGGCTTCACGAATCCAAGAAAAAACTAAATTAATGAGCAAAAACCCATTAAAAATCCCAAAAACATTAACAAAAAGCCAAAAACTCTCACAAATTCAAAAGGGCATAAAGGGTTCAAAGGGCTACCGTTGAAGGCTTCATTGGCGAGGACTTTGAGTTCTTCAGCTCTAGAAGGATTAGAATTTGCCGGGTCCATAGTTGGCATAATACAGATGATTTGTTGATTATTGGGGGGCTTTATTCAATTGTTTAAAATCCGAGGTTGAATTTTTTCATTAAAGGCTGATCATGAGGTGAAAAAGTGGCGGTCTTGGTTGTAGGCTATTGGCTTTTGGGGTTGTAACTGATACAACTACTGTGCTGCGGTTTGGATGTTTGCTAGTTGGCAAAAGTGATGGAAAAAGAGGCAAAAAGCGTCTCGACTGTGCGTAAGACTCAGTGTGTGTTGTGTGTGTGAGAGAAAGAGGTAGAGTGGGGTTTTAGTTTAGCTATGGTAGCCCTAGATGTTTCCGGCTGAGCAACTCATGTCATGTTAGTTTACGTTGCGGGAATTGTTTTAGTAAATCAAAACTTTAATGGAAAAATTAAAAGTAGGATATATATATATATATATACAAAGGTAGGGGTGGCAATTCGGGTCCAAATCAGGTTGGCGGGTCGGGTTCGGGTCAACCCGTCAGAAAATCTGTTGACCCGAACCCGACCCGCCAACCAGTGACGGTCAGGTATGCTGACCCGAACCCGAAAATTTCAGGTTGACGGGTTGGCGGGGTCGACCCGAAATGACCCGAAACTTAATTTTAATTTATTAATTTATCACTGTAATTTCTAATAAAATCAATTTCTCACAAAACTAATTACATAATCAAGTAATAAAAATTTAAATAAATAATTCCAAACCAAATCTAAAATAAATTAAACACCGTAAAAGTGTTTTATCCCAAACAAAATATAAAATAAATTAAAACAATATAAAAGTAAAATATAATATAATATATTATTTGTCCAAATATAATAATTTCAACTTCACACAAATTAAATAAATTCATTTAGGATTAAGTAATTAATGCCTTTGAAAAAAAGAATAACTTAGTTTAGTTAGATAAAATTATTTTTATGTTTATTAAATTATTTTTAATTCGTAAACGGGTCATATCGGGTCATATCAGGTCACCACGGGTTGACCCGAAATCGACCTGTTTTCTTTTCGGGTTCATCGGGTCCAACCCGATTCTGACCCGAATTCCCGAAACCTCAACCCAAACCCATTAATTTCGTGTTAGGTTCGTGTCGTGTTTTCAGGTCGTGTCAAAAATTGCCACCCCTATACAAAGGGCAAAAAAGGGCAGCGTAGATTCTGGCAACCTGAAATTATTGTTTTTCTTTTCTAGTATTTATTTGTGGGAGACTTATTAGATTGTATCAATCTAAACTGCTTTTTTTTAATCTCTTTCTAGTTCTATTTAGTTTCTTCTTTTGGTACAAACATACAAGTATTTATGGTTGTGTACCTATGAAGTAGTGATCGTGTTGCTAGATAATTTACTGATAGTTTTGGATTTTCATGTGATTATATTTGGTATTTTAAGTAGCTATCAATTCTAATGCGACTTTCTAATATAAAGAGCTCGAAAGAATAATAATATTAATGTTTTTCAAAATTTTCAACGCTCAATAGTATGGAAGAGGAGAAAGGAAAAGGTGCAACAATTCATTACTCATTCTAATATAAAGAGCTCGAAAGAATAGCTTCGTTTGAATTAGTTATTTTTTTGGGTGTTTTTGAAAAATATTACTGTAACAATAATGTATATGAAAAACTTTTATTATAAATATTTTTTGAAATATTTGAAATATTATATGGATATGATATTTTTTGAGTTATTTTTATTTGTGTATTACTGTAATATTGTATTTGAAAAAAAAAAAAAAACTATCCAAATGGATGTTTTTCAAAATTTTCAACGCTCAATAGTACATGGAAGTGGAGAAAAGAAAAGGCGCAACATTTCATTACTCATTATTATGTTGCTTAAATACAATGCAAAAAATTACTGCACAGAGAAAGATTTTAATATCGTGTTAAAACTATCTCAAATAACTTTCATGGACTAAAATTGGCATAAACTTTCTTTCATTCTGGCTCTGTAAATTGGGAAAAAAATGAAGAAACGATGAAAAGCACTGGTAGAGTTTGTTCTTTCTAATATTCAATAGCCAATAGTTTCAAGGATTGACGATTCAATGTCTCAACAACAAGAAAGGCATCCTTGTAGTTGTAAGTCCTGACAAGTTTTGTGGTGGCCAAGAAATGGATCTTGAATTGAAACATGAGATCCAGCCAAAAAGTTTGGCTGCTTTTCATTGGCTGTGATTGAGATTGCCCATTTCTGAAGCTTCTTGGAAGGTGATTCCGTAAAGGCATACAGCCTTGAATGCTCTATTTGCAGCCACAAAAAAATATATCGTCCAAACCAATTTTCGGACTTCCGTTCCGAGACCATTGGCTCCTGGGCTAGACATTGAAATCAAATAGCTTCCCTGTTTCTTTCTTCTTTTTTTTTTCAACAGATAGTATTCCAATTTTATCAGACTAATCTCCCTGCGCTTGTGCACCCCGCCTCCTAAAGATACACAAGTGGTAGAGAGATGACTCGAACACATGAGCTCGGGACCTAACTAGGTTACCCAAAAAACATTAGAGCCAACCCCAAAGGGCAATAGCTTCCCAGTTTCAAACGATGGTTATTTATTCATGTCAAAGACCAAAGAAAAAGTCATTTCTTTTTAGTTTAGTATGTAAGTACACTTCAGTAGTCCCCCCCATTGGCTTGTTTTCTCGTGTTGCACAATAATAATGACATCTTGGTTATGTATGAATCTTGAACATCAAAGTTTTGTGAATTGAAAAACTTCAACATAGCTGCCAGCCCTTTTCAAATGGCTTTTGTCTCTTCACTCGATCTGAAGTCTAAACTGTGATTGTGATGCGTCAAATGCAGAATGCAGATCAAATCATTGGAGCTGGATTTGGTGTAAAGTAAAAACAAAAATAATTTGGGACTGCAAGAATATCAACAGCCTAGACAACTGGAAAAATGGCAACAGTCCATAATCTAAAAAGAAACTACTGAATACTTTAACATCAACAACATTCTATAACAACAAGGTTTCAGCAGGAAAGAGAGCAAAAACATTCTAAACCTGAACATTTTACAGCAACATGGCCTGATGCCAAAAAGCCTTACTGGGGAAGAAAAAGGTTCTAGAAATCTTGCCTTAAGTTTTTCATCTCTGACGACTCCCTTTGTAGAGAGGGAACCCACGTGATTCTGGGAGTCACCTCCTGAGGCAAGACCTGCATAAGAGATTTTTGGCTTCTCTGGGTGAACTGGAATCTGGGTGAAGAAGCTCAGGAACCGTCCAAGATACATCATCAGGCGCTGCCCATTCATCGTTGAGCAGTTGCTCCTCAGTTGAATGAAGAATCTTCCACCATTCAGAATTGTCATGGGCCTTAACCTCCGCCTGAATTAACCATAGAGAGGCATCAAACCAGAGTCCATGCATGACAAAGTCTATGAAGCTCAGTTTGATTAACAAATTCAAAGTTGTTTCAAATATCTGGACGCCTGCAATACTATAAAATGAATAAACAAGGCCTAAAAGGGACGCATGATATATCAACATAAGCAAATGCAACATGATAAATAAGTAATTTATTAGATACCAAGAACAATGGGATGTTGAAATCATTGTCTGATGATTAGTGAAATATTATGTTGGTAAACAAAGGCAGTATATCATCGATCATTCTGTGGGTATTTACTCATTCCAGTGACTAGATATCTCAAGCAAGCGAGGCAAGGAGTTTTCACAGGCCATAAAAAAAATTGACACTGAGAGTTTATGGCATATATACCTTTGATAACCCATCCGGACCATAGGATTGGTTCTGATTGTAACCATGGTTCAAAGTTGCAATCGCGATCGTAACCTGAATCGTTACACATCAGTTTCGGCATATCGGTCACGGTCTCGGCACCTTATAAATATTACTTATAAATAAACCTGGAGAATTAGCCTCATAAACCCGAGGAAACTAACAGGGCCAAGTGGGTTGGAGATAAAGGAAAGATATAATTAAGCTTTGTGTGAGTGAATACAATCATAATCATGTGTGAACTAGGACTTCTTCGTGCTATTCTATTTTATCGAGGAAATGAGTTAGAAATCAACAATGACTTGTATCGAACCTTCCAACGCTTTCTAACTTGTTAGTAATCTGATGTGATCACAAATGTTGTGAGACCTCAGGGTTTGGAGAAAGACAATTTGTTATTGGACCATGGGTCAAGCTATCTAATGAGTCTGATGGAGAAGGATAAAGAGAGGGCAATTTGTCATTTGCTTGTGCTTTACGAAGATTTTGTTTTCACTGACTGAACTTCTTGGTGCACTGCTAGACTTTGTTGAATTTGAAAACAACGTTTAAGGAAAGTTAGATTCACCAACCCCTTTTTTTTTTTGTTAAAATCAAAATCAATGCCTTCAAAAGCTAAGAATACATGTCAAAATCACACCTCTTCCCCCCCCAAACCCCAAACCTAATTACTGTCAATACTCGATGTTCTGCCGTCTTAATGGAAATTTGGACATATAAAACTTGTTCTCAACAACTTCAAATTTTGAAACATGTTTTTTGTCTCGTTTTTTCTCTTAGGGTCCGTTTGTTTCGGGTGAAATATTTTCCAGGAAAATATTTTCCTAATTTCCCGTGTTTGGTTGCACAAAAGTTACTGAAAACATTTTCCTATGTAAAATATTTTCACTCATCTTATGGAAAACAACTTCCCTTCCAAATTTACTGAAGTTGTTTTCCAAAATGCATGCATCCCGCCTGTAGTATGTTCCAAACTTACTCAAAACATCTTGTAGTATGTTCTTTTTTTTTTTTAGTGTAAACAGGAGGACTCGAACCCAAGACCTTTTCCTTACACTCCCTCCCCCGTACCACCCAACCCAACTCTCCCCTAGTATATTCAAAATAAAAAAAAAACCTCATCCTGCTCATCCTATGCTAGTAATTAATTATGTATAATAGGGACATTCTTTTCTAGAGAAACTTTCAGCAGTGAGAGTGCAAGATATATGTCACAATAAGCATTGCATGTGATTGATATTTGACACTAAATGGCCAGCAATTTGTTTATTGCTTAAGGAGATATTTTTTATTCATATATACATTTCTCCAAGATTTTTTAAAGTTAAACAATGAGATAAATTTTCTTATTTTGCATGGGAAGAAGTATGTAGTTATAATGTGTAGAAAGTAAAGATAGAGATAAAAGTGAAAATATTTCAAAAGTTAAACAAACACCAGAAAAATGAAGTAAGAAAATATTTTCAATAAGCTAACCAAACACCTGAAAATGATGAAAGGGAAATGATTTTCATGGAAAATTACTTCCACGGAAAATATTTTCCCAAGAAAAATATTTTACTTCCAACCAAACAGACCCTTAATGTTTTGAAAAGCAAAAATGTTTTTATCGAATCAATTTTGGTTCTTAATTTCTACAAAAAGTTATGACAACTATTCTAATCAGTCGAGACTTAAAAATTGGATTGTAATCCCTCTGTCCCCTTCCAGTTTCTTAGATCCCGTCAATTAATCAAGTAATTATACTTAATTTTGTTTTTTGAAAAAAAAATTATCTATTTGATTTGAAGTAAGAATTAGCTGCATTTAAATAAAAGAAAAACAAGTCAATCTAAGAATTAAGTTCCTTGCCCAATGCGCAATATTACACCTGGATATCTTTAATTAAACGCAATAAGCCTCGTAACTTTTTTTTTCCTCAAAAATTTCGTGCATAATTTTCACTTTTTCAATTTTTTACATCCGAAATAATTGAAATCCTACATTGGGTATTTGAATTTACTGTGAAATTATGCTGTTCAATTTTGCACCAATTCAAGATTCCCAATATTTTCTTTTTTTTTTCTTTTTTTAATCTAGTTGATAAGTCTAAAAAAATCCCAACAAAGAAAATATAATATTCCAATCTTGTTCCCCCAAAAAAATTCTTATTCCAACGTTGCCCCTTTCTAACTTTGACTTTCTCCGCCCGTCCCTCTGTACTCGTCTCCCTACTCCAATAAGCTCAAAACCTCCGCCAACCGCCTCTTCCGCCGCCCATTTAAGATTCTTTCTCCTTCTTCTTCCTCTTCAGATGAATCTCCATTAAAAAAAAAAAAACTCCAAAAGGGTAAAATTTCGCTTTCAATCGTACAGAAAAAAAAAGGAAAGAGATGATGCTTCTAGAAGACTTGAAAAAGTTACCTACTCTCTTCACTCCTCTCCTGTGAACTTCATCAAAAATCTTCTCCATCATTATCATAATTAAGCTTATAAATTGCTCCAAAAAAATTTTTTAAACTCAAAATTGTGATTTTTGACTATGGAGACGAAGTCGCAGCAGAGATTTGGATTTGGCAGACAATCGTCACTAGCTCCGGAGGGGAGAAACGACGACGCTGCGATTGCTTCTGTCGGAGATGATGACGTTGATCCTGGAGTGAGGCTAATGTACATGGCGAATGAAGGTGATGTTGAGGGAATTAAGGAGGCTTTGGATTCCGGAACGAGTGTGAATTTCCGTGATGTTGATGGTCGGACGGTGTTGCACGTTGCCGCCTGTCAAGGTCAAGACGACGTCGTCAAGTTGCTACTCCGTCGTGGTGCCGAGGTCGACGTCAAGGATTGCTGGGGCAGCACGGTATGATTTATCAATTTGTGTATATTGTAATTTCTGAAATTTTAGGAATTTAATGTTGATTTAGCTGTATTATTTTAGGAAGAAATCATTTAACTTTCCCATGTTTAGGTAGTTTTGTAATATGAGGCAATTTAGGAATGCGTGTAGCTTTACTTGCCTGTTGTTTATTTGTACTTTCAGTTAGGACTATTGGATGGACATGTAAATTCAACGAGAAATGGGATAATGTAGGTGATGAAGATTATGCAAATGTTGCTGGAATATAAAGAGGGTGTGGTATAGAGGATTTTATAAGAAAGACTGTTTTGTAAATTGGATATTGAGGTAGTAAAAGAAAATGATGCTCAGATTGTGAATCATAAGTTCAAGGATGTTAGAAGGATAAAAATATTTAGGTTCGGCAACGAGGTATTGGGGTCGAGAAAATGAATTTAACAAGTTTACTTCAGCCAATTGGGGAACTGTTGGTTAGAAATAGGAAAAAGATACGGGCTTGTATGATGCAGGTCTTTTTCCTTGCTTTGTAATGGATTCTTGAAGGACAGCTTAACACTCTGTCACCTGAAGACTGGGAGAATTTTCCATTGGACTTCCTTTGTAGGCTAGTTTGATTACCTTAAAGGTTAGGTTTTTTAGACATCTAAATTAGTGTTGGATTTTCAGTGCTAGAACTGCATGGATAATCCTCTGAAATAGCATTTTAACTTGTTTAGTTAGTCATTGACCTCTATACATGTAATTTTGCTCTTCTGTTGCGGTATCTGGTTTCACCAGCATTTATAGATACTGAAATGACAAAGTTCAACTGAATAGCCTCTTGCAGATGCAATTTATTACAAAAACAATGATGTCATTAAGCTTCTGGAGGCACATGGAGCAAAACCTCTGGTATTCTTACTTGTCGTACGCAGCTGATTTTCTTAGTTTTCCTTGCGTAGCAATGCAGTGGCTCTAAAGTATGCTGAAGCATAATGTATTTTGGTTTCTTCAGATGGTTCCCATGCAGGTGCGAAATGCTCGTGAAGTTCCAGAGTATGAAATTGATCCGCGAGAACTTGATTTTAGCAAGAGTGTTGACATAACAAAAGTAAGTTTCTTTTTCTTTAGCTTATCATTGATCATTCATTTCTCTACATCGTTAAACATCTATGGCTTTTATCAGTATCAGTAGCTTGAATGGACAAGGATGTGAGAACATTAAATTATCGTTGGATCTCTTCTATTTGTCATTCTCAGTCAAGAATTTGCTGTCAAAGTAGTATGCTATTCTTAACTACAGAGAGGCAGGACCTTTGTATAATTCCCTGTGAAAGCAGGCATGAGAGAAGGTTTTGATCTTGGAGAAATGCATTTATCTATTTTCTGTTAGTAATTGAACTTTTATACCTCGTCAAATAATAAAGTGAATGAAAAAATTGCTTCTTTTCTGGACCTTCTGTGGGGATGGTTGTATTTTGTGATCATTTATTGTTTTCCTTGCTCTTTTTCTCCTTTTCTGCCCCTTTCCTGGATTTCTTATCTTTTCCATTGGACAACTGGAGCTGTTGCCACTACTATTCCCAACAAGACGGATGGCTTCAACTGCATCTTGATAACCTCTACTGGTTCTCTGCTGTATGTTATTCATGACAGGGGACATTCTGCATTGCTTCCTGGCGCGGAACCCTGGTTGCTGTTAAGAGACTTGGCGAGGAATTGTTGACTGACGAAGATAAAGTGTGGGTTGGTCATACAATACTTGGTTATTTATAGTAATTAGCATAATTTTTTAGTTACTTTGGCATATTAACCTTTACTTTTACTGGTTGTGCATGGTTATTCAGAAAGGCATTCAGGGATGAGCTTGCTCTGCTTCAAAAGTTGCGTCATCCTAATGTTGTTCAGTTTCTTGGTGCCGTAACGCAAAGTAGTCCAATGATGATCATTACGGAATACCTGCCGAAGGTGTCATTTATTTGATTTAGAAGTTTGACAATATCTTGCAACCAGATTTTAAACTTCTTTTGTGTTACAGTTTTCCTTCATTTTGCAGAACTGGTGAAAGCTCTGAATTATAGCTTCTTTTGAAGTTATTATGCTTTGATATAGGAATTTTGTTGGATTGTACACTAATAGTTTGCATGCAATCCACAGGGAGATCTTTGTGCATTCTTAAGACGGAGAGGTGCCTTAAAGCCAGCACTGGCAGTCAAGTTTGCTTTGGATATTGCCAGGTCTGTAATTGCTTTAAAAGACATTGATTGACTACATTATCTCTTCACCTTGTTACCTGGGTATTGTGGCTATGAATGTTTCTCTTGTAAGGCTAAAATGGTTGGAAAGTTGTATAGTCAGTTCTATAGTGCCTAATGTACCATTTACTGGTTTAAATTACTTCAGATGTTTAATTAAACCATGTTTTCTATCTGCTCTTAAACCACTTTTATTAAACACCACGGAATAGATAGTTCCCGCTTAAACAAGGAAAATTGGTTTCTAATGTGCAAATGACAGTATGAAAGAGTCATATCATCATCATAATACATGTATAATTTATGATAGTGATTCCTGTTTCGCAGAGGAATGAATTACTTGCATGAGCATAAACCGGAAGCAATAATTCATCGAGATCTGGAGCCTTCGTACGTTTCCATTTATTCAAGTTTGTAATTGGTTCTAAGGCAATTCATTTTATCGTGAGTTTGCCTTAGAAGGTGTAGAACTTATACTAATTGTCTCAGTAAGATGGCAGAAACATTCTACGAGATGATTCTGGGCATCTGAAAGTTGCGGACTTTGGACTCAGCAAACTGGTAATAGTTGGAACAAGAACAATTAAAGAAGATAAACCGGTTGGATGCCAAGAGACTTCTTGTAAGCATTTTATATGGTGACAGGCAATGTGGTTGAGGAAATTTTTAATCATTCAGAAGCTGAAATCATTTAATTAAATAGTTGAATAGTTTCTCCTTCTCTTGGACAGGGCGATATTTGGCTCCTGAAGTTGATAAAAATGAGGAATATGATACTAAAGTTGATGTCTTTTCATTTGCATTAATACTGCAGGAGGTAAGTTGTTCTAGATCGAGAATGCTGAAAATACAATTGTTTGGCTCTTTTTAACGTGTATGGTAGCTATGGAGAAACGCCTAAGAATATTACTGATATTCTTGACAGATGATTGAAGGCTGTCCTCCATTTTCTGATAAGCAAGAGAGACTAGTCCCAAAATTGTACGTGGCAAATGAACGCCCTCCTTTCAGAGCTCCACCGAAGCTTTATGCTCATAAGCTCAGGGAGTAAGCCCTCAAGTTTCTTTTCACTGAAATTTTCACATTTGATTCAGGAGAATGTGATGATCTATGACTTGTACATACGAATTTGCATGACCATCTAGTCCATTGCATGGTTTGAATGGATATTACTTGTAATATGATTGGAAGATGTTTCTCTTAATACTGTAAGGATCGAGGTTTGTACTCCTGTATCTTTTCTTAGTTTTCACGTGTGTTGCTTCTGTAACTGTGGAATTGACATGCAAGTCTGTTATCAATAGCAAGATAATTAAATACTTGTGAAAGCATTTTACCTTTACTCCCAAAGTGTAACTACCCTGACATATGTGGATTGGAGTATGAAGATTAAAAATGATGACCAGACGAATGGGAATCAACAAAGTAGTTCCTTGTTTGTGATTTAGGCATATTATTTTTTTAAAAGTCTGGACAAGGGTTTTATATGAATTGATGTAGTTTGTTTAGTGTTGAATATTGTTTATCAGTTCGAAATTGAGTAATCGGATATAAGGTCTTGTTTGGTGGAATTTAGAAAGGTATGTGCTGGTGCTGATGTTTTTGAGAATCTTTTGAGAATCTTGCCTTGGTTGCTATCCACTTAAAACAGTACATCTTGATCTCCTAATTTTCTGGATTTTCTAAAATACACAAAATTCTGACTACTTGCTGTACGATGTAGCTCAAGTCAATTTCGGAAAATCCAATAGAGCAATTAAATGTTATTTTCATTTGTGAATAAGTTACATGTATCCTTGGTTCTTAACTAAGACACCTGGTATTACTTGAATGGTTTAGCATTGTGGATTATGGGGGTTGATATTGCAATTCAGGTGTATGGCTTGCTAACAGGTTGATTGAAGACTGCTGGAAAGACAACCCATCGGAAAGACCAACTTTTAGGCAAATAATTTCCGAGTTGGAGGGTATTGATAGCCATCTCATTCGTGGAAAGCGTTGGAAGGTTCGATACTCTCACTCTCTCTCTCTCCCTCTCACATTTATCCTGTCCTGCCTCATGCCAGTAGATTCTGCTTTGCATGTCTATGAGCTTTTTGGGTATAATATCCAACTGATAGATGGATAAAAGTACACTGCTGTAATCCATAATATGTTCTATTCTGTTTTCTTCATGATTTGTAACGTCCATATTTATTGGCAAGTTACATTTCCTTGCGTAGATAAATGGTTTTCCTATGATTTTGGAGTTTTATGTTTGAACTTGTTCCCTCTATTGCTACTGTTGCACTTTTGTTTTGAAAATTAAAGCACAGTGACCCAGGATTACTATCTCTAAATCCTTGCAGGTGAAGGCGCTCAAGTGCTTCCAAAACCTTGAAGCCATCCTTAAATTGGATCATTCTAATTCAAAAAACCGGTCCTCCCGTTCAAATCTCTCCTCCATTGGGTGACGCACACAAGCCAATTGTTCCCACCATCTGTGCGCTTATATAGCCTTCAATCTTTGACGTCTAAATTCTCTCGTTCAAGTAACAAGAATTTACTTGTGATTTTGCCCTTTTGTGATTTTGCCTTTATATTGTTTCGGACTACCATTTGTACAAATAGTACATGCTTACTGACTATGTACAGCCATATTGAACGACTTTGGACCATAGTTCTTGCCGCAGCCATCAACATAGAAGCTTTTGCCTTGCTTAATGCAGTTGTTCAAGTATGACCATCCACTACTGTTTTTCAACTGAAGGAAGGGTTGCACAATAATTATCGAGCTAACCTAATAAAGCTGTTCAAAAGCCTACTGCACTCTAGCAAATTCGTTCAGGGTTGTTGAAATAATTTCACTTAGAGCTGTAACTTTAGAAAATACCACCGCAACAAAAAAGTTCCCAAGTGCTCTTCGTATTTATCGAGGTTACAGAAGATTGGAATGCAGAGTGACTTGCTACCTCTTTACTAGAGCAGACATCTAAATTCTGGCTATCCCACGGGTTCAGGGTATCCAGTTATCTCGTCAATGGTTCCTGCATATTCCCAAATCTTTCTACAAACTGAGAACATTATACAAGTTCTAATAATAAAAAAAAATCCCACGTGCTAGCCTGCTAGGAAACTGACATATTGAAGATGCGACTTAGTCAGGACAACAAATTCCAAAGATTTCATGGCCAGCAAGTTTGATGCTGTAGGTACGCCCCCTGTTTTTATGAGAATTGCGAAACAGCCAAATAGGCAGGAGAGCATATTAGCCGTCCTACTTCACGGTACAGTACCTCAGCAGCGTTTCATGGAGATTGGGCTAGATGTCGTTATGATTTAGATAGCCTAATAAATGAAAATTTGCAACGCCTTCAAAAGAATGACAATTCTTGCAAATATGAGTGAAATCGTATCATTAACCCGAAAGATGAAAAAGATGATACAACTAATTGCATCTGCTTTAGCTCTAGCAGAAAAAGCATCTCACCACACAATGAGTTGAAGAGATGCCTATGCCTAATCAACTATGAGCATATAGAATCTCATGTGCACAGCACAGTCAGGTGCAGTGTTGATCCGGATTTCTGTATAAACGCCAGATCCCACTGAGTAATGCAAGGAAGACCAAAGAAATGCTGAACCATGCTGAATCTTTCGTTTTTCCAGCCTCAGAATATGAGAATCTAAAAAATGAACAAGAAGCACGTACTTCCAAGTTCGCAGCCATGATCATTTGAAAAACTTTTTATTTGGTCTGCTACTAACCATTTTATCTGAACTATGAGGAAACTCGAAATCAGCATTGACATCCCCAGTTTGCTAATATCGTGAACTTGAAAGATTCTGATAGAATTGCAGAACCTTTGGGTCTGCCTCGATCTTAGAAGGATTAAAACCAGATAAATGAAGTCCATCCAAGGTTTTCACCCGTGAAAGCGCAACATAGACCATTCCACAGCCAAAAGCCCGACGGAGGTCTGTGTGAAGGCGGTCAAGAGTCATTCCCTGACATTTGTGAATGCTTAGTGCCCAAGCCAGTATGAGGGGTATCTGCTTTCGCTTAGCAACAACCCTTTCTCCATCCATTACAACCCATGTTTCTAAACCAATCTTAAGTACTTGTCCAGAGTCAAATTTTACTACAGGTAGTAAGTAACCATCACTGCATATGGAGTGAATATCACTATCATCACAGTTCCCAGCACTTTCATAAAAAGCATCAATTTTGTCATGAAAATCTATGATAGTACCAGTAGCCCCATTCACAAGTTTAAGCCAAGGGTTTATATTTTTGCAGAGCATCACCCTCGCACCTTTGCAGAGCTCAAGCTGATCAGGTGCAATTCCTGATCTAAGCTGCTTCTTTGATGGCTCTTCACCACTGTCAACAGCAGAATAAACAAAAATTTGCTCGCCTAAGCTTTGCAGGTGCTTCTTGTTCACCCTATTGACATCTTCATTCCTCGGGAACAGCTGTACAGCTGAAGGATCCTCCTCTGATGAGAAGCATCGTTGTTTTAATATCTGAAGGTCCTCAGGGTCACTCTCTCCTCTACGTATTCCCTGCAGTAATTTCACAAGATCAGCCTCTGATTGCCGGAAAACCTTTGTGAGCTCAATTTGCAAATCAAAACTTGCATTCCAGCAATCAGCTTCAAATGCAAATACTTTGGCACCCTTCTTCTTCTTCTTTTTGAGAACAGGAGGTAATTGGAAAAAGTCACCACTCACAACTAGCTGTATTCCACCCCAAACCTTTCCCTTCAACAAAGGATCCTGACCCCGTATCTCACTGGCTATGAACTCAAGATCATTGAAGAAGTCAGCCTCAATCATGCTACTTTCATCCATGACTAGCACTTTGGCCTTGATCCACCTCCGATATGCCCTCCTATCTGAAAGAACCCTAGTTAGCAAACTTGCACGATCAACACCACCGAGACCAGTGCCTGCAAATGAGTGAAGGGTCATACCATTAAGGGCACAAGCAGCAACTCCTGTGGAAGCTGTCACAAAAACCTGGGATCGACCATGAATTTTCTTGAGTTTCTTTATAACATGCTCAAGCAAAGCAGTTTTACCGGTCCCTGCTGATCCACTGACAAATACAGACTTTCCCTCGAGAATGGCATTCAAGACTTGTGTTTGCTCATCAGTCCACTTCATTCTAGGCTTTCTAGGCATTTTAGGAGAATTCATTTTGCTCTTGTTTAAGACTTGAGATTGCTCATTAGTCCACCTCGTCTTCGGCTTTATAGGGGAAGAAAGACCACCCCATTTGCTCTTGTAGTTATATCTATTTTTGCTCCATTTTGTGCTATGGTAAGTGGCACTCGAATAATACCTCAATGTTGCTAAAGCAGAGGAGAACAACTGCTTCATTTTTTTCACCTTCCTTCTCTGTTCTCCAATATATAAACCCAATATATAAACCTACTTAGACCAGGATATTGATACACCTCCACTTCTACATTCTAAATTCCACCTACACTTCCATGTAAAATCACACCCACGAATGGCAAAGGCGCTGGATTTGTGTCAACAACGAGAACTCCCGCCAGTAACATAACACAATCCTACACATTAAATAACTTCTACCTCCAATAACATTCTCATCCAAATCAGGGCTTTCAAAAGACAGAGATTAGCACCATTCTTTAAACATAAACTGGCTCAAAGTACAGCATTATAACATGTTCTCAGTATCTGTCTCAGTCAAATTTCACCCAAAGATTAAATCTTTCTAAGTGAATTTACTAGAACTGATGAAAATACTAGCACTGATCAGTGTATCCTACTGAAATCATGAACGCGCTGCTGAAACTCGTACTTTAATTTAAGGTGAAAAGTGAAACTTTAGACCAAGAAAATATTACTTACCCAAAATCTTCGGCTAATGGGGAAAACGTATGAATGATTGAAAAGTGAAAACAGCAGAACAAGAAAAGATTGCTTACCCAAAATCTTTGGCTAATGGGGAAAAGGTATGGATGGTTGAATGCTCATTTCTGCAAGAATCCTCTCATAAAACAACGTTGGCATAGGCCATAGGGTTCCTCGGCTCTCACTTCCGGTTCCCTTCTTCCCACTTCTGACAGTTTTCGGCCGTCTTATTCGGGTCTCCAAAACTACAACGTGCTATTGTCTCTCTTGGGCCTGATAAATCAGAGGAGTGTGACTTTCTGATGGGCTCAGTAAAATCATTAACTATAGGCCTATTGGATATGATTAAGGCGTCGTTTGTATGATTTGTTTGTTGGGCTTCACAACAATTTTTCACGTGGGTACGGATGGCCTCATCGATTCTCTAGGCACAATAATCACTTCATAGGACATTTGCTAATAATGTAGATGACACCATGTCGGAAGTTTCAAGAATTTGCTCATTTAAAAGATTAATTTTGTGTACATTATGTATTAGTAGTACTCTAAAAATGAAGTTTAAATTCAAATTGGATAAAAATTAAAGTTTAAATTTAAATTAGAATTAAGTGACTTCCATCCAAGAATATCAGTGTATATAAAATTAATCATTTTTGATAATCTCGGAAAACCCGTTTACTCAAATTCAATTTTCTAATATTTAGGATTTGAAAAGGATCACACTAGCACCAAGAGGTCTCGAAAGGAGGCATGTAGAAACAAGAAAAGCCAAGAACAATACTACGCTTTGCTCATTTAGCTCCAAATTTCCAATCTGCAAAAAAGAAGTAACTATAAATAGTGAATACTTAATAGTCGCAATAAACAGACTGCACTTATCTACTTTCGTATAGAGCAATTAACTGAAACACAAATTTTCAATAACGTCTGATTTCCAGGAAACATGAAATGAGTTACTGGTGCCCCCATGTGGAACAGTTAACATTCAAGGCTTCACAGCCACATTCCCATAACTATGCTTCCCACAAAAAAAAAAAAAAAACCACAAAAAGAACTCCAATAAACAAAAAATATCCCAAAATAGTCCTATCTTGAAGAAGGGTCTTACGTGTGAGAAGAAAAAGATATTACATCACTTGGCCTTTTTTTTTTTTTAGGGGAAACATTTGGTCATCTTAAGGTGACAAGAGATGCTATGTAACCTGTCCTCAGCCCTGCCTATTTATACACACTTACTTTTTGTTTTGTTTTGTTTATTTTTACGTTCGCCATGTACGCACACCATCCCCTCAAAAACAGGAAAAAGAAGCACCAATTTGTCATACAACAGGCCTTTTCTGTCCACTTAACCTAGCTTCTTTGCTATTTCAACTACCACCACAGCCCTCCCACAATCCCTGCCGTCAACTTAGAATTGGCTCCTGTTTCAAGAGATTCTATGATATCTTTGCCAGGTGCCTTTAAAGAAAGGTGTCAAAAGATTATAAGCATCATCAACAGAAGAATTCAAGCCAATATTAAGTTGATGGTCCATCAGTGCTGACACTTATACTTCCTGCAACATACATATTTCTTGTGAACATGACTGGCTGACTTATAAAAATTCGTTCAGTTGTACGGAGATCAT